>NW_017731525.1:2501246-2592666 GCF_001890085.2 Hipposideros armiger | reverse complement strand
GATATTATTCACATAATAGTGATTATGTAAAAATATAGTTATGGCTCTTGAATAATTTTTAAATTGTTGTGAGGGACAGGATTGGCTCTTCCAGGGGTCGGCAAACTTTTGAGATGGAACGTACCCAAAGAGCTGCATGTGGCTGGCAAGCCACAGTTTGCTGACCCCTGGTCTAGTGTATTGCTATGGAATTATCATACCTTGAGAAAAGGGTTGACTATGGTCAACAACCATAGTCCTAACAATCAGCCATGAGTGAGGCAAGTCTCTCAGACAAGAAACCAGAATTAAGAGTCAATTTGAAATTTTCTCTTATCTTTGGACCAGAAAAAAAGGGCAATATTGCCCAGAACCAGCTCTAGATTGGTAGAAATCACAATGGGGCCCACCACGTGAAAATAAGCTAGCAGCTGTACACCAAGAAGTCTGGAAAATTTTAAGGAAAGGTTTACGTGCTTTTCTATGACTACAGGTAGTTTTCTTAGAAACCAACGTATACATTGAGGCAAAATCTAAGACTTGGAAACAAGTTTGCTATCATGGGGTCAAAACCTATTCTTCATAACGTCAATTTCCTAAATTCTATTTTCCTTTTGTCTTTAGTTATTTAATGACCATGATTTTGAAAACAAAGACTTTCTCATCTTGGTTAGAGGTAACCAAGTATGAGTCTGTTTATGCGTTGGGTAGTAGATTTCATAGGGGTCTTTGGCCCAGAGGTGGCAGCATAAGAAAACTTTATGAGAAGTTCAAGTCAGATCCATGAGAAGGTAAAACTCAGGGTCAAGCCAGCACCACTTAGTAAGCAGCCAATCTGTGCCTGCGCTCTCCTTCCAGTTCTCATATCTGCTAAAGGCATGAAGGATTTTGGGTTTGAGTTTCTTTAAGGAGCCTGTTCCTTTACATCTAACATTCAACAAATCCAAAAGGGAATTTATTTATTGCTGCTGATTATCAATTTCAACCCCCAAATCTATGTTTTATGTCTCTGTTAACACTGTCTTGTGACTTCCCTGAATGTTTCCTCATTTGTAAAATTGCACTGCCAATCCTGACCTAATTATTTCTCAGGCTGGGCCTTAATCTGGGCCCTTTTAACCATATCACTCTAGTGTTTTCAAAAACAACAATCTGGTTGAAATATATATTCTTCATTGGGTTTTTTAAGGACACCTAAAAGTATTCCAGCTCTGCCTGTCCACTCTCTTCTACCATTATATAATATTGAACAGTCTAGTTATTTTCATTTTATTTGCATGCTTTCTGTCCTGGGTTTCTATTCAACTGCCATAAATTTGTGAAACAGAAAAGTACATCCATTCTTTTAAATATAGTTTCTGTTCACAAGGTCTTGATAAATTCATGTTGATTGATTATTTTTCTGTCTGTTTTTAAGAGTCCAAATGATTAATTACAAAGTATTTAAATTTAGGGTCCATCTTACCTTATATACATCACCAACCATCCACTTATTCACTCAAAATAAATTTAAAATTTCATAATATCTCTGTATTTGTGTCTTCATCTACTACAAGGACCCAAGATATATTTTAAATCTCTAATAAATTGCTAAGAGACAGCTACCTAGGATTAGTGAGAGCCATTTCGTGGGCTCGAAGGAAGGGGAGATAGTTTATATATTTAAATACTACAAAGCATTGTCTTATTGGGATTATAGCTAAATTAGCCTTTATATCTATGCTCAAAATGCCATGTAAAACATACAAATAAACAAAAGCAACTCTCTTCTATAAGTACATAATATGACTTGCTTATTAAAAAAAGAACTCAGCAAGTATAGGGAGTTTCCTTATCCCTTCAGAACCTTTAAATGTGTACTGTGCCCAGAACACTCAGACACACACACAAACAGTATTGATTTCCAGAATTTCTTCATGGAACGCCAAAAATAATAAACAAAAAATAAATCAAAAGCAACAGCCTTCTTCCATTATGTATTAAATATCTTCCCCATGAAGTTAGAACAAATAGAGATGTATATAGAGAGCAATGGAAACATAAATCTAGTGTCGTAGTAATCGATTTCTGCCTTGTTCCTTTATTTCTAGTAAATAATGATCTTCAGATCTTTCATGGTGGCACTACAGTAAAAGTCAGCTAGCTCCAAGATCCCTAGAAGGGTTACACCTTTGACAGAGCCACTGATGCTGCTTCCTCTCCATAATCATTACACTCACTCATTTCTTATTGCGGAGTAGAAGTAACATTTAGCAGAATCAGAAGAAATTTAAGAAATTTACAAAGGCTATTTACTTTAAGAGCTTTGTGCCTGGTCATGTATATGGTTAATGAAACATTTTATACTCTTCTATGTCAAACCAAAAGGAGAATTTCTCCAGAAAATGTGGTCCCTGCATATTACTATTAAGTTACTAAAAATGAAAATAAGCTATTGATATTGATTTCAAGAAAAATAATGAAAAATCTTAAATATTAAATAGACCTGATTAGATCTGAGGCTCAGCCCAAGCTGAAAAGTCTCAGCTAATGACATAAAAGGGAAAAAATTTAATCTGCTTAGATATGTACATTCACTAAGCAAAGACCATTTACTGCAATTTTATACAGACCTCCGTGTTCCTTCCCATTGGTCATTTCTCAGCAAAATTCATAGGATGATGCATGATCAAGCCAGATCATTAGATTTTAGAGTACATAGGAAGATATCAATTTATTTATAAGATAAACAATTGAGGCTGAATTTTGAATCCAGCACTTAGTTATCTATATGCCAGGGAAAAAAATCATGCAAGCTTTCTATATAATGAGGTAGCACAGATATATGGATGGAAAGTAATAGATAACTGTCAAGAATCTATTTAAAACATGTGGTTTGTATATCTTAGTTTGACACCAAACTGCTTAAGGGATTCCAAGAGGGAGAGAGAGAAAGTAACATGGGGCAGAGATTAAGAATTGATCCAGAGTAAAGGTTAATAGGGCAAAATTAAGTCCTGTAACATAAGCCTTGTCTTTTTATTATTATTACTAGTAGTAGTAGTAGTAGTAGTAGTAGTAGTAGTAGTAGTAGTAGTTGTTTATTTCCAAAGGCAAAACTCTAATGAGGTTGGCATTCATGTTCTTAGTGGCCTAGTGAGCAAAACTCTTATGTATCTCAATAAACCCAATTATTTTAGTGAATTATTCTAAGCAAGATTCATACTTTGTTCCATCCCCTCAGGATCTGCACCTTTTATACAGGGCTATGTTTCTTTGACGCAGAGATGTAGGACCTGAGTTTTTGTAGGACCTTGTAGGTGGATGTCAAAAATAAAATAAATGCTGAATGAATCTTATAGAGAAATCAATTGTGTCAACCACAGATTTTCTGGATCAGCAGGTTGGATGTAATAGTAGTGACAGATGCCTAGTATGATGACGCTTGTATTCTCCAATCAAGCTAGTCAAAAACACAGTGTTTAAAAGAAACGGATACCCTACAACCTAAGAGGTTAGAAGAAACTGTGTTTTCATGTGATAGAAATGTGCGATGCCATTAATTAATTCCTCTAACATTCCTCCCCCTGAAAAATTACACCCATCGCCTTTGGGTAACTGTGACACAGGATCTACTAAAGCCCAAGGACACAATGATATATGATTAAAAGGTGAGGATTCTTTTTCTTTTAATGCCATCTTGATATCTGCATCCCACACACCCACTTTAACCCGATGGTCATTATATGAAAGAGGTGTTACCAGTGACAATTCAACTTGCTTTTTCAAGAATTTGCAAATGTAGCCAAAGTCACCTGGGAATGATGCATCCTTTACACAACTTTCACATTAAGAAGAAG
Source organism: Hipposideros armiger (assembly GCF_001890085.2). NCBI lineage: Eukaryota > Metazoa > Chordata > Mammalia > Chiroptera > Hipposideridae > Hipposideros > Hipposideros armiger. Next base: position 2,588,848 of record NW_017731525.1, on the reverse strand, counting down.
TGAGCGCTATTGGATTACTATCATAGAAGCAAGAATGGTAAAAACTAAAAAGGACATGTTACCTAATCATTACTTTGACAATAATTGTCACAAACAGAATTTCTTTATAGATTTTGGATGTAGCCTTTGAAGCAAAAAAAAGACTCTGATGCTGTGTCGGCCTGAGCTAAAAGGATTTTTTTAAATTTAATCTTTAAGAAAAGCTCCTGAGATACAGGCTAAAAGAGTTTATAAAGGTCATAAAAAAATTAACTTATCTTGCTGACTGAAGCTTTTTTAATGCACTCTAAGTTACAAAGGAATCGCATGTGGAGCCTTTAGGCCAATGGTCTACTACATTTTTCTCTCATTAGTAAAGACAGCAAAAATCTGCATTGGGATTTTTACCACCGCAATCATCTCTGATTCATTAGTCTTCATGATTGAATATGAAGAGAGCATGGAGCCAGTGGTGTAGGGATATTTTGTACTTATCTCATTTGCTAACACTGCAGTTCAGCAGGCAGCCAGGATCGTGAGTGGAAATGGGCCTGCTACTGGGGCTAAATATCATTAAGGGACAGACGGACTTCTGTCAGGCCTATCTAAAAGAAATAAATATAAAGAAGGTCTTTAACGCAAGGACTCTTATTTATGAGAGCAAAATCCGTACCTCTGTTGATGTGTAGCAGAAACAACAAAATGGGAGAGAACTCTGAAAATATCATTGAGATGGGCTGGAACTCATTCATATGAGTTAGATCCAGGAAACCCAAGTGAAGGAAACTTCACCTTGTGACTACAAGCTCCCTCAGCCATAAGTTAGGGATAATAAACTGTCCCTGCCTACCTCATAGGGAATTGTAAGACATAAATGAAATGATATATTTGAAAACATTTTATTATGGTCAAGCTCCATATAAACATTGGATATTATCATCGTATTGACCATGAAGACCTTGATTATGTCTAAATGATAGATATATGAACATAGTTGCACCTTAGTTTAAAATAACCCAGTAGACATAGAGAGGATTTTCTAAAGACAAGGGTAGTATCTTATTTGTTATCTCCTTAACGTTAACAGTGTCAGGTATATAGCAGATGCTTAATAAATATATTTTTTAAATGAATGGATGATAATCATTATATAAACAGAATAACATTAGGAATCTTAAGTAAAAAAGTCTCTTCCATAATTAAAACAAGATTCTGTTTTTAAAGTCTACCTGATTTACATTTAGGGAGGGATAATAGCATAACAAATGGGAGAACAAGAATGAAAGTCAGATGGCATGTCTGAGGCCCCAATCAACCATATATTAACCAGCACACATTATTTAATCTTTTTCCTCTTTTGTAATACAGAGGTAATAATAGTTTCAACCTCTGTTGTTGATGTTAGGGGTGAAAGAGCTCATCCATGCAGTGTGTAACACCATGCCTGGATAACAGTAGATTCTTAGTAAAAGTTGTGATTGGTGTTGTTTTAACTACAGTTGTTGATACTCTTCATGTTGTTGCTGTTGTTATTAGATACATAATTGTTATAAACTAAGCGTCAGCAGAGGGAGAGTTTCTCAGACAATTGAATGAATAAGTCATCCAGACTGGATGTTTGACATCATACTGACACTCTCTGAGGCTCTCAGGATGAGAGGCTGACTTTCACTGCTGTCACTTGGGTTCTTCTTAGGACTGACAAACAAAAGGCCAATGAAAACTTGTAAAAGGCCTGTTTAAAAAACAAAACAAAACAAAAATGCCTGTAAGATTTTTTAACCCAGCTCCGCTACTAGTTTAGGCATTTCCTCTCATGCTGAAGTCTTCCTTTTGCTGGAAGTTTGATTGGACTGCCTCCCTTAACTTAAATTATTTTTCAAATTAAAAAACTTCCAATAAGCCAACCTTTAACAAGGAGGTCATGTGGGGTGCTTCTCCGAAGTAAATTGCATTTTTCTCATTGGTATTCATAACAAGATCCCCAAACAATCGAGGATATTACACACTGGACATAAGAAAGTAATTTTGTTAATAAGAAAATCTAGCATCATTTACATAGCAACTTTTTTGGTTAAAGATCTTGCTAGGGTTTTTATTCATTTTGGATTAGAGGTTCATGGCATTCTTATCATTTATTACAACTTGTTCCACGTAAGGGTCGCTGTCTTCTACCCTTTTTATTCATGATGATGACAGTTGAGAACTGACATCATGCACTATTGTGTACTGTCAAATGCATAACAAATACCTTAATCAGGCTTAAATAGCTTAAGAACCACAACTATTTGTTGCAGGTCAGAGGCACATTTCTGGAGATGGCAAGTAGAAATGTGAGGACATTGATTTCAATATGCCCTACCCCAAATGATATCACCTAATTTGACCAAAGAGTTGCTTCATTTCATATAAAACCATGTCTCTTTGACAGTAGCGATAGCCTGAGATCAAATGATCTAGGCAGACGCATTAACTAGAATTAATAACCAGATTATACTAGCTGTTTTATTGGTTTAATAAATTTACAAAATCTGAAACTTGGCAAATGAAAAATAGCCTATTTTCTTCATAGGTTAAGGAATCTTAGCAGAGAACAAGGGCCTTTGCAGCATTTGTTTAGTGATAAATAGACCCTGTAATTGCAGCATCTGTTTTTCTTCTTTCTCTGATTTCTAAGAGCTGAGGAGAAATTTTCAGAATGGAGTCTTCATTCCTTGCATAGTCACTATTTCTGGGGTTCATATGATTCCTCCCAAACTAGAAATAATACTCTTTAAAGCTGGTACATGTCAAATTTTAGAAAATAGGACCATAATGATCACTAAGGAATCACTTTTTGTCTCCCATTAAAAATGACTTATTTCAAATTCCGAGGGCTGTGACAACAGGCAGCACATTGCACATTGCCTGATGGGTAGGATCAACTACATTTAGTTTCAAAACTAAAAGCATGCTTGTTTGCTCCTTAACACTTTTAAAACAAATACTTTGAGTCTGCTCTAAGCATGCCATGGTGGGAGGGCATTTATTTCCACAGCAGGGGCCCTGTGGCAACACTCAATGGCCCGACTTCACATTTATTATGCTAAATGACTGATGCACAGTTAATCACTTGGCCTGAAAGATGATGTGGGGGGATGTACTGGTTTTCTCTGCATGAGTATTGACAGGTTGGCTTAGGGATCAGCCTACTTGGTGTTTCAGTCAATTAGAAAAGACCTTATCCATGAAGAGGACTGACTACTTTCAAAATAAACCTGGGTTGGACTAGATGATGTCCTATTCCAATACCAATCTTTAAATTATGAGCAATGAGGTCAATGTACCTGAAATTATCCATTTTCTCTATTTGGGACATGCTAAACTCTGGCTCTCTCTTATGCTTTCTAAATTTATTAGTGGAATCATCAGAGTGATAAATGCCAATAACTTTTATACTAATTTTATAAAAACAGCAGCCATGTAGAAACATGTCATTTTTCCTTTTTTCCAACTCAGCATAAGTCATTCAACTTTACCCAAATTACTGTGTGGAATGGGTGCCTACAATAGCAAGTACCTTTAAATTACATTTTGAGCTCAGGTAAAAGATACGAAGCAGCTACATTACATTATGTTTTATAAAAGCATCCATCTTTTCAAGATAAAGGAAAAAATAATGTAAAGGGTTTTTTTTGAGGTTTTAATGTTAACTTCGATGATTTTCCTGTTCACCCAATCAAAACCTCAGAAAATGTTTCTTAACCCTTGTAGGGTCCCAGGCTGGGTCTGAAAAGCAAACTGGACAAAGACAAATTAATAAGAAAGAAAGGATACAAATTTACTTAAGTTTTAAGGGAGAATTCATAAGGAAATAAAAACCCAAAGAAACAGACCTGAGCATTTTATTCTAGGTGTGATGAAAAGTGCTCAGTCATACAGGAATATGAGACACTAAGGAGTATGAGGTTCGTGTAGTAAATGGGAAAGACTGGGCAAGGCCTGTTTGTTAGAGTTCTTCTCCATGTCCCTTTGTCTAGGAGATAAGGATGCTCCTTTCCTCCAGGTCTAGGGAGGCCTCCTCTCCGCTGAGGGCTTTATGGCCTGTTTCAGGAAAAGAAGAGTAGGGAGGTCAGCATCACCTTTTGCTTCTGCCATTTCCTCCAACTTAAATGTTCCATATGCTAAAGTGCCATATTTTGGGTAGCCTGTCCTGAGCCCCATCAATCCTCTCCTCTTGCTTACCAATCTGTTGTCAAGCCTTGTGGATTCTCCTTGTACAATACTCTTGTCACTTCTTGTCTATTCCTACTGCTACGCTCCTGCTTTAGGCCTTCATTACTTCCTTCTAGGGCTAACCGGCCTCTTTAATACCAGTTTTCCTGCTCTTTAATCTACTTTATATGCTACGACCACATTAATCTTCCTAAAGCATAGATTAGATCATGTAATTTCCTTGCTCAAAAATCTTTAATGGCTCCATATTGCTTAATTTTAAAAGTCTGAACTGCTTAGTCCAGTGTTCAGTGGCCATCCCCCGATCCCATCCACCTTTCCAATTTTATTTCCCTCTACTTGCCTTCACTCACTCACTAGTTCAGTAACATGGAATTAGTCACTGTTCATTACTCATGGGCTCTGCATAGGATCTTCCTTTTCCAAGCGTGTGGCCGTGCCCTCCTCCCCCAATCCCACTGGATTTCCCTTTCCTGCCCAATTTATCTCGCATGGCCAAATACTGCCTGCTCAGCCTTCCCTAATTTCCCCCAACTGGAAATAATGTAGCTTTCTTTTCATGTCGCACAGAGTTGTATCTATATATCTTATGACACTTCTACCTTGTACAATAATTCTGTGTATCGCATACCTCATATGCCATGTGTGTGTGTGTGTGTGTGTGTGTGTGTATACATACATATATATTGGGTTGTTGGAAAAGTCATGATGCATTTTTGCAATGAAAAACATAGAAAAAAACATGTAATGATTTTTCCAACATATATATATATATATATATATATATATATATGTAAATTTCTTCAAAGTAGACTCTAGTCTAATTCATTTTTTCATCCCCCCCATAGTACCTTTACAGTGACTGGCATATTGTATCCATTTAATAAATATTTATGGATGGATGTATTCCATTCATAAATGAGAGGATGAATCTTAATTTACTGTCCTTAAACCATGGTAAATTTATTTTTTCAGACGCCTGCTTTCACCTATTCAGATCTTGAAGCATCCAAATTCTAACAGATGTTCATGGACAGCTGGGAGAAATTACACTGCAGATACCAAATCATCAGCATAGCTCTCAGGCTCACATCTTCACCTGGTTATGTGTTTCAGACAGCTGTGCCTTCTTGGAAATGCACTTGGCTTCAGGAGCTCTGTTTGTAATACCTCTATGGCATTCCAGAATAAACACGACAGGCCTTGATGTAGAGGAGAGTATGTGCAAGTCCATGATCTATTTATGTTCTTTGGGGAATTAGAGTAGACTCATTTTGCATTTATAAAAATGCTTCTTATCTTAGGACCTCACTCAATTTCAGATCACAGTGATTTTACTTTTAGTAAAAAAATGGTTCAGATACCCTGTGATGGGGAAAATATAAGTAAGGAAAATGTATAACTCAGTATATGCTAGAGACCAGAAACAAGACCAAATGACCCATATATAGGCTTATTTTTCCTGAATTTGATGCCTGTTCTGCATCCAAATGTACTTTGGCTATTGAGTCATTTTTAAAACTTGTCTCTCTGAAACTCTTCTTAGCATTCTCTTGGGACTAGGGCCGGCGGTAAAACATTTGTGAACATCCATGTTACCTACTCTCCCATAGTGTATTTTATTCCATGCCCTCTGTTTAGCTTCTTTCCACTTGATTACTCATATGTACCCCTTCCCGTACTCTATGTTGGGAGGGGGTAGATGGAGAAAGGAAATAAATATGCCAATGGTTGTCACTAGTAGACACCAGTTTATAAATAGTACTGGTTTGACTGTGCACTGGTTTTCTGAATACAGGAAGGTCAAGAAAAACATTTTCTTTTGAAATGAAAAAAGGAGGTTAAAACAAGAGTTTTAATAACAGGCTTGACACAGAGCAGTGTAATACCAGCATGAATTACACTTGGTACCAGACTTTCATTGGAAGTCCTAGATTGCTTTGTTTCTGTCCCTGACATAATATTTAGAGTTGGGTTTATATTTGTCTAGAAGGGAGCTGCTTGCTATAGTCCATGCAAATCAAATGCTTGATTTATGCACCATTCGACTGGAGGGTGTAACATTAAATTTAATTTTGTGAGGAAAGCCTGAGGTGTTTCAATGCCTGGACCTGACATTGTGAACTAGGCAGAGAGGTGCACAAGAATTCATTACAGTTTCCAATATGCGAAATGCAGCATTTGAATGAAACATTTGTCTCTTGTCAAAAAGGCGTAATGTCTGTTCTTGGTAAAATATTTCCACCCCCACCCCTTAGGATAAACCAGCACATTTTTGGCCTTCATCATAGATCTTGATCAAAGATGAGTGACTACCGGCATTTGGTAGACTGCGGGGGGGGGGGGAGACATCAAAATCACCTGTCTGTGAAATGATCAGTTATCAATACGATCAACCCAACTGACTTCACCTTGATTATTGAACGTTGCCACAAAAAGTTTGTATGACTGTGCTAATTAACTGTATGACAAATTCGTGATGTTTTTCATTGTTAGCTGGACTTGATTTGACACTCATCTTGCTCATTCCGGGTTGGCTCCCTTTGGCATCCCCTTCAGCAACTATTCAATACTTAAACACAACCCGCAGTATTGCAACCTCAATGGCAAGCCCTGGGGCTCTGCAGAAATGTACTTCCCCAGGAGACTCAGGGTTCTCAGGAATCAACACCATTAGCATTTCTTCCACAGGGCTCACACTCTACTAGCACGGTGTTCCTAGTTACTCATAGGAGAGTCTATACCCTTTCACATGCAGGTAAGGCCCTTGGTAACTTGCCCTGCCCTTATCTCCAACCTCTTCTCTTTCATGCCCCGCATACACTCTAGGTATTCGGTACCCTGGCTCACACTGCCCCTCTCCTGGAATGACCTCCCCTTGCTTTACCACCAGCAAAATACACTTCTTTGGGAAGGTCTTCTCTGTCAAGAGAGGCTTGTTTACCCCATCCATAGCACTAGTACAAAAATAATATTACATCTAGTTGTACTAGGCCTGTCTTTTCTCCCAATCATAAGTGCATCATATTTAATTTTGAATTATCCAGAGCACCTGGCACAGAATCTGGTATCTAGCAGGCACCCAATCAATGCTTCTAGAGTTAAATTGAATTAAAATCACTGTGATAGCAGGAGAAAAAACATGTGTATAAGTCAAGGGAAATTTATATCTATATTATCTCAATTTTGCCCAAATTTTGCTTACTGTAAGATGAGCTAAATCATAAACCCAAACTTTCTTCTTTAGGAATTCTGGGTTTGGGGCCTAGCACTGACATAAATTAGCTCTACTTTTGAACTTTTTCTTTAATTATCATATACACCCTTGCACCAATCTATGAAATAAATACAGATGTTCCAAGTATTAAGCATATTTTAATGCCCCAGTGTCTTGAAAGTTTACATAAAAATAAGGTTTGTTTTAATAAAGTTATGTGAGGCATTCTTCCTTACAAACGTGTCTCCCAAAGCATTCTCCTTGTCTAAATTGTCAGAAACTTTGATATTTATTTTTTAAATATTTAATTATAAATTTAAATAATATTAAGCATTTAAATAATATAAGTCCTTTAGACTCAACTCTGTTGATAAATCTTATTGAAAAATAACCACATCCCCCATGTATGAACTATATCTAATTCCTATGCCTATCAAAATTCCATTGAAATATATTTATTTATATTTGGTATTGCCTGTTACTATGAGACCTGAGAGACGAACTTTTAATTTTGAACTTAAAATTGAAATGAGAATGCATTAACTTCCAATCCTTGCCTCTGTTCAACAAAAACAGGTGAGAGTGAGGACAAAGCCCTTCTCCTTCAAAATGCCAGTCAGAAGCAATAAAAATCACTATTTCAAACTGTGGCCACTGGCCAAAAGTGGTGAAAGGGACACTGGTATGGAGTGCAAGTCTGTGTACTGAGGAAACCAGGTCAAACGGGAAAAGACTTACTGAAATGTTATCCTCAAATAGTCATTCAAAATAAAATTGCCTCTGTCAACTAAATATCGTCCCTTCTCTTAGCTTTATTCTCCACCCCAGCTTCCCAATACACACACACCACACACACACACACCAACTTGAATCTCATTTATTACTTCCAAGAGTTTTTAGGGTCTTTTATCTATTGTGAGGTAAATGAAAAGCAGGTCCCAGTTACAGAAAAACCTGTGAAGGAAGGAAAATTCATCTGCATTCTGAAACTCAGCGGCAACAGCTACGAGGAATAAAATCACCAGATAAGAAATCAGAATTGGAGGGTCAGCTCTGCCATGGAGCAAGCTAAACGTGTAAACTTACACAAGTCCTTTCATTTTCTGAGTCCCAGTTTCTTCATTTTATGCAGGGGACAGTTAGAGACCATACTCCCCTGTACTATGGAGAACGATAGTTGAGATAAAGAAAGGCTCTGGAGAGAGAATGAGCAGATACAGTGAGGGACTATCTGAGTGAATAAGCACAGGAAAATAAGGTAAGATGGCAGTGAAGCTAGATTCTGGAAGTTAACAGCTGAGCTATAGTTAAAACCTAAACAAAGGGAACTCTTCTGAAACAAAGTTTTAATCTGTTAACTCTATCAGTTAACTTCATCATGGGCAGAGAGGTGTAGTCGGTTTTTAAACAGAAGCATGAGAGGATGAAAATGATTAGAATACTAGTTGTAAGGATGAATTGCTAGGCAGCAAATCCAGGGAAATCAAATATATTCCATGATGCAAATTTGATAAGGGTCTAAACTTGGGTGGCAGCAAAAAATAATTACAAAACTAATCCCTCCTGCTTCCTTTGAAGGCTGTGAGCTTCCGTCTGCCTTTGCAAAAGAGATCTTGCGGCTCCACGTGGCACCAACCAGGATTCCAAGGCCCTGTCCTTTGACGTCACCCTCAGAAGCCTAAGATGAGGGAAGGGGACTGACAGAGGAAGATTCCTGGTCACAATGAGCACACCCAACAAAAATGAAAATTTGTATTTGCTCTAAAGCTACTAATAAGGAACTTGTCCAGCATACATACCCAGCATCCTCATTGACTCTGCAACATGAAAAATTTCTTTAATAAACTAGATAAAAGGAAACTCTCATCTCTTTTAGGTGCCTACCCTTTTGGCTGTGAATGATGGAAAACTCAAGGCTTCTGGAGTGTTTGACGCTTGTCACTGTGATGTGACTCAGCCTTATCCTTTCTTAAGTCCTGGCTTTCTTTCATGTGCTACATGTGTTTACTCCATTCTAGTGACAGATGCCCAAATAGCTTTTGAAAAGAGGAAGGATGTGTATGGGAAATATAAATATCGCTCCTCTGGGCAGTGAGGCTTCTACAGCTGGGGCTGGGTCTTTCGTCTGTATACCCTCAGTGCCTGCCCAGCAGTTTGGTGAATAAGTCATAACCCACCTCAATACTACATGCAAAATGTAGGAAAAAAGAAAGGAAGCTTAATTTTACTACACACTTTTAACGCCTGCTTACCTCTAAATAATCCTTTCCTTTCCTTTCTTCACTCTTAAATCCATGCCATGCTGGTGAGTATTTACTCTGTCCACACCAGATGCAAGACCTACTCTGTCTGGAAATAAAAGGGGTATAGAGTTGGTTAAGGAGAATCAAGGCAACCCAAGAATTAGGAGTTCGCACCTTCAAAAATTGAATCATGAAAACTGATCACAATGAACCAAAAAAGAGGAATAAATAGCACTCCCCATCTGCTTCCCTGACCGATTTTTCTCCATAGCACCTATAATCTTCTAGTATGCTATATCATTTTTCTTATTTGTCTCTGCCCCCTAAAATGTAAGCTCCGTGAGAGCATGGTTTTTTCTCCCTGTTATATCCCTAGTACCTTGCACATAGTAGGTGCTCAATTAGCTCCAGAATCTATACTTTTAACCAATATTCTATTCTGCTTCTTAAAACTATCAGTACTTTCTGCCACCCCATCTTCCCCCGGCACCACCATAGCTAAACTTCTTACTTGAGTCTGTCAGGTATGAATGTGCCTAACATAAAAAAAGAGGGTAGTGGATTTGCTTTAGGTTGAAGAATCCTAGATAGAGTAGGACTTTCATGTGTCTTCTAAACTTTTCTCATGCTCCAGCAAATCCCCAGACACCCACAAGAGAGGCTGTGGTGTACTTAAGACCAAACATATCTAGTGACCATGAGACCAACTATTCTGCCAGTGAACTGGGTCTCCCTGCAGTCCTGTGTGCACATCAGCAGCTGCAAACACAAACACAGCTGTCAGGCTTATGGACTGTTTCTCCATTTCTCTTCTTCCTCATTCCACCCACAAACGAACTACAGAAATAGAATTTTAAAAAGTAACTTAAATGCATTCTCATAAAAGCTACCCAATAAGTTGGGACCGCCTACACTTTGTGTTTCATCAAAAAGAACTGGGACACAGAGATAAATAAATGTTTGGTTCATTTTAGAAGTAGTGAACACTAAGAACACAACACAGCAAGGGGCAAAGCCTAGTAAATTTTTAGTCAAAAGATCTAGGTTCTATTCAGACTTTGGTTACTGCCATAAGCTCAGGTAAATCACATTCATTTTGAGTTCAGATTCAATATGTCCTAGAAACATAGAGAACCATATTAATACAAAATAATATCAGGTATTACCTTTCCTGAAAATTAAAAAATATATATTATATATATATTTTACAAGTATGTAGAAAAGGCACGAAAAAATGATGGGTAAATATGCAAAAGTATGTTTGTAAGATATCAACATAATTTTCTACCTTCCTGAGTTTGCCAGATAGGGTATTTAACAGTACTGTTAGATATATATATTGATTTCCCCATTTTAGAGATAATAAAAATGAGGTTTACAGATCATTAATTCATTAATTCATTCAACATCCATTTACAGAACAATTCCAATTCAGGCAATAACAGTTGTTACTTTCCCAAGGTAACACTACAGCCAGGCAGCAACATCAGGGTTCATACCCAGGTCTGTCTGAGCCCAAAGTACACATTAACAAGAATGATACAAAGTGTCTTGAATCTGTAAGGAATATTACTGCTTATATGTTCCCAACACTCCATTCCAAACAGGACTGAATTCCATGGAAGAACCTTCACATCATTAATGACTACAGTGGTCCCCCTCTTATCTGTTGGGAAACATGTTCCAAGACCCTCAGTGGTTGCCTAAAACCAAGGATAGCACCAAACCCTATACACATTATGTTTTTTCCTATACATACGAATACATACCTTTTCACTTAGAGGAAGCATTTCGCGGCCTCCCGTTGGCATATTTGAATTGCCAGCATCACTACTCTTGTGCTTTGGGGCCATTATTAGGTAAAATAAGGGTTACGTGAACACAAGCATGGTGATAACATGACAGTCAACCTGATAACCCAGAGGGCTACTGAGTGACTAATGGGATGGGAGCGTACACGGTGTAGATACACTGGACAAAGGAATGGCTCATGACCTGGTCAGGACGAAGCAGGTCATGCTACTCAGAGAGGGGTGCAATTTAAAACTTATGAATTGTTTGTTTCTGGAATTTTCCACTTAATATTTTCAAATTGCGGTTGATCACTGGCACCTGAAGCCATGGAAAGTGAAATCATGGATAAGGGGGGCTACTGTAAGATGAGAGCATTGACAGGCTGCTGATAATATTCCCAGGTGATATCGCCAACATATTGAATGACAAGGTAGAATCCATTAATTCAGTTTAACAATTATTAACTGGTCACCTAGGATAAGCCAGGTAACATGCTAGGTGATTGTGGGGATACAAACACACATCAAGTATCTCCCTGTCCCAAAGAAGCTCAAAAGCTAATAGGGGAAAGAGAACTAGGAAAGGACAGACATTGAAGGACACCTGGAGACGATCCTTGATGAGCTTGTTTCTGAGCGTGAGGGAGACAGACCCTCAGTATAACTCTCTATGTTTTGTTGTTGTTGTTGTTGTTAATGTGTATGTGGAGGGCAGGAGGACACTGGAGTTTTAGTGAGCTGAAGCAAGAGAATTTTGTGTACCCCATAGGTACATTAAGCAAAACCCAAGTTATATTAAAAAATAATCAGTCTTTGGCTGGATATAGTAACATTTGAGCAGCACTTTACAATTCCCAAAACACCTCTTCAAACAGGTTATCCCTCCCAAGTAAAAACATTATAAATTACTAAGAAGCTTTGATAACTTCCTTTCAGAAAATACAGAAAAAGATACAGAAATTTTATTCTTTCTTCACTTTTCTTCTCCATACAAAATCAATCCTCATTAACTCTCAAGTTTGTCAATATTAATAGTTTTCTTTTGTGGTAAGCTTGGTTCTACTCGAGATGGGGCAGAAGTGTAAGGGAGAAAATATATGCTTTGTTTTCCTTTTAATATTCTGAAATATACATGGTAGGCATCTCAGAGACATGAGTCACATTTCCATATGAGATTCAGAATTATTAGTAAACTTGATGAAAGCTAAATTCTCTTTCCCAGGCATAACTTCCATGTAGGAGCTTTTCTGTCTCCCATGTTCTCAATTCTTCATTATTATGCATGCAGCAGTTAGCATACTGCAGAGCAGGAAGGCATATTTAATCTCTAAAGTTTAAAGTTTGTTAAAATGCACATAACTGTACATATTTAAAATCTTAGATTCGTCTATCTCCCAAATGCATGGGGGAAATAGGCTTGAAATTAAAGATAAAACAGAGAAGTGCAGTAAATTGTTCTGTTCTCACTCTGCCATATATGCATCAGGATAGAGCTGCGCAACAAATTCAACGAAATAAAAATAGTTTTTATAACTAAGTGGGAGTTCTATAAGAGCATCTGAACATGGTATTTTCCATGAACATTTGGAAAGACTTAGTCTCTCAGCCCCAAAGCACTGATGAGGGTTCTATGAATATTAATGAAGAGTAACCTCACCAAGGGGCAAACGGTTCTCCAATGTTCATTTCCCTCTTCTCACCCTGTTTTTTTTCCTAAAATTTTCCACCCTTTCAATGCTTCCTGAAAAATTCAAGGAAATGTCTCATGCTTTGTGCCCTGCACTTGGAATCATACTTACTAACGTAATTAAATATATAACATAGAATTGGAGTTGCCTTGAAAGTCACTGATTATTTCAATGAGGATTTCCATGCCTGGGCTGGAATGACCTGATCCAGGCATAACAAAAATAGCTGCTAAAGACTGTCTCAAAGCAAATGTTAGTCATTGGTGGGTGTCAAGAATGGGTACGTGAACAGCAGCAGCTTGTTCAGGAAAGGGGTCTATGGTGAGAAGAAGGGGATAAGCCCTGATGGGGTGTTTGCATGGGGCCTGGTGCTCTACTGCATTATCTCATTCAGTTCTTACAGCAACTCTTTGAGATAACACCCTAGTACAAATTCAAAATCTATGAAGTACTTTGTCAACCATAAAGCAAATATAACAGTTTCATTTACAGGATATTATTAATATATTAGAACATTCCTGATATGGAAAATGGAGATAAGGGTTATAAGAGATAGCATATATACATTTATGAGCTCAATAAATGTATTTGCTCCTCTCTGTCACTTCCTTTCCCTCCAACTTATTCAAACATAATTTACTGCGAAGTGAAATACAATATAAGGAGCATTTATATTGGATTCCCAAGAGGAAGAGCGATTAATTTCTAAAATAATGAAAAAGTGTCTTTTTATGGGAGCTTACCTATGAGAAAATCTCATTGCCTTACACATGGATAGCATTAGAGAGTTTTGTTGAATCTAAAAAATATATTTATGCATCTATACACCATTCTATAATCTAAAAAATTATATATGAAATGACAAGCCAGCTTCATTGCAGCAAACTTTTACGGAAGCCTTCTCCATATTCTTCTTCTAATATATCTAAAACTTACAGTTTTGAGAAAAAACATGAGAAGAAAAACAGCAATGTTTTCATAAAACATCAAAAAGAGTCATTGAGGCTACCTTGAAGAAATATTTAGTAATAAACCTATGCTGAATTTATTAATATACATTGTGTTTTCATATCGCCCTCTCTCTCTCTCTCTCCTACCTCTCTCTTCTCTCTTTCTTATTTCTCATTTCTACCAAATTTCTCAAAGAGAGGACAGGATTTGGAACAATCCATTGTCAAAAATCTCCAGTAGATGGTGATAGAGAAAGACAGTACTAAATTGGACTCAGGGTTCTTCCCACCAATTAAAAAGATGTCGGTAGCACTGTCCCTTCACTAGTTTGGCTACTTTCCCAGCAGTCTTTAGTGATGGTAAATACTCATCAGTGTTTTTTCTTCTTCTTCTTGCTCATCTCTGCTAAATAAAATCCCCCAAAAGAAGGCAATCTCAAAATAATCCTCTATTAGTAAACAAAAAAGACATAGGATCCTATTATGCAAACTATTTCCTAAATTTCTCCAAAGTCTGAAGACATGCCTCTTAAGGGTTTTAGTCTTCATCCCAAGAGCCAACATTTAACACGTTTTCTCCTTGCAATAAATATCCACAGTAGAGATCATCTAAAAAATAATTTGGCCCAAGAAATGAACTTTATCCTGATTCCCAAAATCCTTTCATAACCCATTTCAGAAATGAACCATAATTAGGCATAATTATGTTTTGTGATGATGTCCTCCAGGAGAGCCAAGAAAACAGTTTCGACATAGTTGTGTGACCTTATATAAATGAGTGCTCCTCTCTCTGCCTGCTAGAATGATAAAACTGTTAGCCCAGTGGTTCTCTACAGGGGGCAATCCCCACCCATCCCCACCCACATCCTCCCTACCTCCAGACCTTTGGCACTGTCTGGAGACATTTTTGGTTGTGACAATTGGGGGGTGCTACTGACATCTAGTGGGTAGAGGCCAGGGATGCTACAAAACATCCTACAATGTACAGGACAGCTCCAACAACAAAGAATTATTGGGCATAAAGTGCCAATAGTGTCTAGGCAAGAAATTCTATGTTAGAGAATTTGTAGAGATGCTTTCAACTTTGAATTTTACAAAGCTAATAGGTATAATATATAAGAATATATGTATCTTGAATTTGTATTAAAACCAAACTTGCAGCTTAAATAAATTTCAAATGTATCTTTAAGTTCCAAACAATGAGAAAGAAATGCAAGAACTTGTCAGCTACCCAATTAAGAACATGTATTAAGTGTCCACAGCAGGCATATAGCACTGGGCAGGAAAAGATCTTAAGATATAGTACCAAATGAGATAAAAAGTCAGCCAATATGGGCTCGACCCAGAATAAACTGGCTGGAGAATGGCTAGAAGACCTGTATGGTCTATCAACAACCTTTTATTTCAAGCCAACTCCTGATGAAAACCTAGATACTTTACTCAAGCTAAAGTAATACAGTTGTGAAGAGCTAGTTGTTCTAGCAGAGACGTTTATAAATATTTTCAAATAATTTATTTTTCAAAGGAATTGAGGTAGAGAGGGTCCGCAGAGCTGGCAATGGCAATAGCAGCAGTGGCTTAAAATATGCTGAACTCTCCCATAGCCAGAGCAACTAGGTAGCCAAATTTTAAGCTCATGGATTTACATTTACAACAAGACGAGGTGATTTGAATCCAAAATTCAAGCAAATTGGACAAATCACCAAAAACCATAAGATGTGCGTACTATCAATGTCAATGCAGGAATAAGCAGAGGGAAGCAAGAAAGGTCTGTGGACTGAGCACAGAAGAACTTCAAAACAGCTAGCAGGTGTTACCGGAAATCATGGCAGGCCAACGTGGGAGCAGTGACTGACATGAGTGGTTTTGCTTCATTCAATAGTACCTTTGCCCAAGGGGCCTAAGGAAACCAACTGAAAAGTGCTGGAGCTGTCTAGCTACTGTACACACAAGAAATGGACCAGAGGGATCCCTTCCAGGACAGGGTCTCATACGGAGAAGAAGTGCTGAGAGTAGGATCAAAAGTAAGCCGAGTGGGGACAATAGACGCAAAGAAAGGAAATGGTCCAGGTAAAAGTGGATCTAAGGAAACATACCAAAACTATCTTAGAAATCAAGCTACTATGCTTTTAAAAGTATATGAGAATAAGCAAACAATAAAACAAATGGAGAAGACTTCTGTAAAGTTAGTAAATCTATCTAAACTAGGTCTCCTTCTAATAGTTTTGAAAATCTAAATTCACGTAAAAGAGATCATCTGAAAAGTATTGAAATCTATATTTTCGACAGTTGCTATGAAAGAAAAGATAATAGAGAGCAGAATAACATCCCCCTAGTCCAAGGCTGTCCGATAGAGCTTTCTCCAATAATGGAAAAGTTCTATATCTGTGCTCTCCAATAGAGTAGCCATTATACATATGTGCTTATTGACTTGTGAGCCTGAGGGACCAAATATTTAATATTATTAAATTTTTAATTAATTTTCATTTAAATAGCTACATGAGCCTAGTAAGTGCCATATTGGACAGCACAGATATAGATAATGAAAGCATGCTAAAGAAAGAGTTACCCAAAACTGAAACAAAATATTTTAAAACAAGCTAAAGGCATTAAGAAAATCATGCAATATGAAAGAGCAACATAAATCAAATTTAGAATAACTCAGAATTGAGATAACACTCAAGAAACAATTAGGAATTTAAAATTATTTTAGAAATGAATACTAAATTTAAAGAAAACAAGAGTAAATAGGAACCACAAGTGATACGCTAAGAGAAATAAAACAAGAAAATGAAGGGAATAATTAAAAAATCAAAAACAAGTGAAGAAATAGATCAAAGTGATTTGGAAAGGGGACAGATATTGAAGAGTGACTAAAAAGACCCAAAATACAGATAAATGGAAATACTTGAAGAAGAACCCCAATGTTAATATGCACTAAAACGAATTCTAAGGACTTAATTCAAGAACAAATTCCTGAGATAAAAGAGACTTGAAACCACATTATGAAAATGCACAACCTATACCTGAAAATATAAACCCAGAATGACCAAAAGCAAGAACTACACACTCTAATAAGAGGGTTTTTTTTAAAAAAGAAAAAATTATTTTGGAATCTAGACTAAAAGAGCACATGATTTATATAATAGATTAGATTATTAGGTTGTCCTTAGACTTTTCAACGCTTTCTGCTAACAGTAAACTGAGTAACTGATACAAAATATTGGAAAGGAAAGATTCTATATTCAGAAAAACTGGCCTTTAGTTATAAAGGAGAGACAGCAAACAATAATTCAGTTACTATTGTCCTCATGAGTGTTTCTTCAGGAATCTACCAGAGAACAAGTCTTGAATATGCAAGATGACTAGAGACTGGTGGCAAGTGTTAAATATATAGTTATTTATAGAATTAAGATTTAGTGAGGATTAAAAGTGAGAGATTGTAGTATGTAGTGGCTATTTGATCTGATAATATAAATTCAGTACAACTATTTTTAAAATGTATGTAGTAAGGGACTAGCATGTGTAAAAAAGAATTATTACTATATTTAATTATTACCTAATAATAACTACATAATTAATTATTTGTAGTTTTTTTCTAATAGGCATTGATAGTTTTAGTATTAATCTGATACTATTGTATATATAACAAGTGATAACTAATAATTATGGGGATTTTCTAATTTTATTAATCCCTGTGTCTTTAAGAACTAAGATTCTTGGTGTGAAATTCAAGAGACAAATATAATATAGATCCAGTTAAGTAAAACCATGTTAATCTTAAATACAAAAAAAATCCTAAAAATAAAAAGAATGAATTTATAAAAATTTTATGTTTTTATACATAATGAAAATATTTATTTCAGTATTATTTTATATCTTTATATTTATATAACATAATGCATATTATATGCTATACATCTATAAAGCATTTATATAATAAAATATATTATATACATATAAAGATACATAATATATGTCTTATGTGTATGTGTGTGTGTATATATATATATATATATATATATATATATATATATATATCCTAGCTTTGTCCAATGAAAAGGTCTAGAAAAATTACCACTCAGGTAAAAATATAGATCTCTAGTGGCCAAGCTATGGTCTTGAATAATCATCTCCATTAAAAGAAACCAGGACTTCTTAAAGATATGGCTGATGCAGGTCAGGATTACAAAATGTACAACATGGTTTTGAAAAATCTAGAGATATCAAATAAATAACAAGGAATTTATCTAAGACTACCGGGTTCATGTCAAAAAGACTCCGAAACTAACTATGAGGCCCCGACTGGCCAAAACTGAAACAATTTAAATTCCAATAGGATAAGCATTGCAATGATTAAAAACCATCAAATATATTTAAATTATGTTTGAAACTCATGAGTTCATAAGAACCAATTTATCTTAACTACTGGGTAAATAAAAAGGCAGCACTATCACTAGGCCACTAAATGATATATAAGGGAAATTATCCCCTTAAAAAAACTTTTCCAGCTATTAAATAAAAACAAATTATAGAATTACAATAACACCATTTTATAACCCCCAAGGAATAAATAGATCAAAGTATTGGCATCGACAGCTGCTAACATCACAAAGGAACAAAAACTAGATTTGATATACCTCCTGAAATAACACCCCATGCCAAAGGGATTGAATCCGAGTTCTATAATGTTGAATAAATGGATGGATGGAAGGATGGATGGATGGATGGATGGATGGATGGATGGATGGATGGAAGGATGGATGGATGGATGGATGGATGGATGGATGGATGGATGGATGGATGGATGGGTGGATGGATGGGTGGATGGATGAATGGATGAATGGATATATAAAATAACAAGACCACATAATAAGAATTCTAAAGTGACTTTAAACTTTAAAATTGCACAATTCTCTTTTAACATTAGTTAATTAGCTTGGCCTTTGATAAAATAAATGTCTCTTAGGACTTATAAATTAATATGAAGAAAAGATCTCATTGTGTTCCTACCTCCCCTGAGGAACTGGGATGTTTCCTCCTTATAGACAGTGCAACTAACAGTGCTTCCCTCTGGGCCTTATCACTGCATAATGACAAGTTTATTCTTTTTTCTGTGAGTGTCTAATTCGTGCCATGTGGCTTCCTTCTCAGCTTCATGGGTATAATGACCCAGTGAAGATAAAGATTGAAGGATTATAAAGGAGGCAAAAGGGTGAAATAGAAGCCTGGAATGAATGCATAACTATAGTGTTCATCTTCATACTGCAAAGAAATGAAGTTTAAGAGGAAAATTCAGAGAATGGGAGATAGAAGCTGGTTTACATTTATATGCATTTCCTGTACCAGTCACCCAGTCTCACCTTCTCCTCATCTACTCATTCAAATGCAGTGATGCATAAATATTCTTCCACAAAAAACATTACCAGTCTTATGTAACTAGTTTCATTCATAGGGCCTCTAGTTAGTACCTGTAGATGCCCATTATATTTAAAAGAAATCATACTTAGACCAAAAAAATACACCATTTTGGTTTGAATAAAGGCCACATTTCCTTCAATAAAAAAAACTACTACTCCCTCTGCTTCGCAAAAACTACATTTAAAAATTCCCCTTCTGTTGAGCTGTAGTATATTACATGAACCTTACAATCTATATAGCATTTCAATCGTTTTCTTATTTTTCTGGCCTTTTCTTGATACTTGTTTAAAAATCTCCTTGCATTGGCCTCCTGAGCCTGTTGGAGTTATATTATGAAGCAAATGACCAGACATAATGACTTTCCAAGGTCCTTGTGCTTCCTTATTAACATTCAGTTAGCATAAGTCCTGACTTTATTATTGACTACATTGAATACACAAGACACTGACCTCTGCCATCTGTGACTAAACCTCTTCCTGCAGATCTATCAGAATGGTTTCATATATGGAGGAAGCAGGAGAAAACAAAGCAGCAGCCACTTATCTTTCCTGTCCCTAGAAACTTTAACACACTCACAATTGCAATCCAAAAAAGGAAAGAAAGCCCCCCTTTGCATTAATTACCATAAAATCTGTAGTGAGTGTTGGAGCATAATCAAGAGGAAACATTCAAGATGACAATCCCAGACTCATCTTCCTAAACTAAGGTAAGACCACTGAATAAACAGAATCAGATATATCCACCCGCCACAAGGCAAAATGACCAGCATATATAATTTATTACTGAGCTTTAAAATCAACTGATAGAACCCAAGGGATGCTTTGAGTGCATAACAATGACTTTATGGGAATATGGGAAAATATCCTCTTATGAAATATTTGGGAAAATCTGTAGGAATATGGGAAAATCTGCCAATTTAAGCCTTTTCAATTTCACATTTACATTTATTTAATTTTACATTCCCATTTATTCCTGCACACAATCATACTCACAGAAAGACTGGTGACATTTTCTAAGTAGAAGTATAAAATGGCCAATTATGTACCCTCGTCTTGAAGGTTTTGGTGAATCTCAGGAATGGTGGCCAGGAAACGACTGTGATATGATCCACGGAGCTTTTTTCTGAAGACCTGGGCTTGAGTCTTGATTCTCCCACAAACTTTGTGATGGGAAGTGACTCCCACTCCCTGAATCTCCATTTTTTGATTTGACAAATAAGAGGATTGTAGATGATCTCATGCCAACATGAGCCATTTATGTAGAAATGTATCACCATTCTTTCTTTCCTGGCCTCTGCTAAATTGGATTATGTCTTTCTGGCATTACAGAAGCATAGAGTCCCACACATCTCTGTTACCAGAGGTGTAATGATTTGATCACATGTCAATTTTCAGAGATGGTAAAAAAGAAAGCTGTGACAATATAGGCTGTTTAAAACATGGAAGTTTTCTCTTAGCATATTTAATTGAATTTTTAATGGGTAGCAAGATGGAAGGAAGGGCAAAGGCAGTAGAAGCGAATAGGATATGACCAAACTGTGGTGTATACTAGCATTATTTACCCATAATTCTCAGTCTTCAGGAAGACTGAGGCCTCTCTGCTTCTCTGAAGCAGCTCCTTCTCCCATTCCTTTGCCAAACTGCTTGACAAGAGAACAAATACAACTCAGGCTTGTTGTATTAGAGTACCCTTGGGTTTGTAAAGCTCTCTCAAATACATTTTCTCATTTAGCCATTAAACCAGACCTTTGACTTTAAATAGGTATGTATGCATGTATTATTAGCACTATTTACAGATAAGAACACTAAGTTTGGGGAAGGTTAAAGATTCCTAAAAAGTTTACATTACTAGGTAAGAACTGAGCTGGGATCCCAAAGCAGCATTCAGAATTTAAATTCCTGATGTCTTTTTATTCTATGGTACCCCATTGATTACCCCAATCTCAGTACACAATAGAAACCTCAGCATAGGACAAGAATCTTCTTTCCTTCCTAGATTCATATCAAGGAAATCCAAAACATGAGGGAAAGAGGTTAATTACTCAGAAGTAAATTTGGGGTACTATAGTACAATACCAAAAAAGAATCAATAAAAGACAAACAAGATGCAAGTTAGGAGAAAAAAATTAAAAACCTGTATTAATTTTAACTGGCCAAATGTAAGAAGGAACTATAAAAAGATGACAAATAATATTGATGTTCTATATGGAAGATGTTCATCAACTATATTCCATTTCATTAAAACTGAAGAAAAAGCAAAAAGAATTGAGATAAGATGTAAACATAATTTTAACAAGTTGTTTCTCATTGTAAAATTAATGCATGTTTACTCTTTAAAAAATTAAAAACACAAATAAACAGAAAGAATACAATTACAAGCCCCCATTACCTCTTCATTCAAAAATAACCACTATTATCATGTTGGTATAGAGCCTCTCTGGCTTTCTTTTCTATGCATAAAAATATATTCATTTTCCTGTACTTTACATATAATTTTACAAGTTTTTATATCAATGTAATGTGACCATTTCTCTATATTATTGAATATTCTACAACACTACATGTATCCCCTTACATGAATACAGCTAAAATTTACTTAGGCAATGCCATAGTTACATTGTCTCTAATTTTTTTATATTAATAATGCTTCAATAACACCCTTGTAAACATATTCTTGCAACTTTTGATAGTTGAGGGTTGGGATGCACCCTGGGGGGAATTACTAAAAACAGAACCTATTAGTAAATAGGTACACAATTGTAAGCATTTTTTTAACTTCTGCTAAATCACCCTCCAGAAAGCTTAAACCAAGTTACTCCCATTAGCAACACAGGAGCCCACCAGCACTGGCTATTATCATTCTATTTACTAAACGCATTAGGATACATGGAGAATGATATTTTACTGTGGTTTTAACATGTGTTTCTTTACCTATCACTTACTATGACATTTTTCCCACATGTTCATTAAACATTTGTATGTCTTCTTTATGAATTACTAATTTATATCCAGGAAAAACCTTTTGACAGTGACCTATTGCAGTGAGTCTGAGTTATAGGAATTATCTGCCCTGAAGTTCTTTTTTTATGAGCATCTAAACCAGTTCTAGGAAAACCTGTTTTCTTGAAAACAGGAGGGATGAACTAGATGAATTATTAAGCTCCCTGCCAGGCCCAGGTTTCATTTATTCATTTAATCCTTTGTTGAATGCCATCTTACGTCATAGAACATTTTATAAGTTCATGTAGAGCTTTGCCATGCATCATTTTATTTGATCCTCACAGTAACCCTATGAAAGGGATTATTAACCTAGCTCCATGAATGGCTTCAAGAAGCATTGGAACGCCTTCAATTGTATAAATAATCTGCATATTTGTGCACAAGTACATTTGTGCATCAGAGAAAGATCTATAGCTTTCATCAGAATCTTAAAGGCCAAGAATCAATGCCTTGTGAGAGAGGGAAGCTATTTTTAGCTTTAGCTCTAGCTCTATTTTACAAGTAAGGAAAGAGACCCCTCCTCAAAGTTAATTGCCATGTCTAAGGTCTCAAGGCTAATAAGTGGTAGGATGAGGACAAGCTCTGCTAGCTCCAACTTCAGTGCAATCTCTACTCTACCTTAAGTGGATATAGGAGTTGTACAAGTGCAGCGTGTCATCCTTGCCTTAAGGAGTTTAATGGCTATCAGAGGAGCCAAGGCTTATGCATGAAGTCAAACAAGGTGAGTAAAAAATAACACCTTCCAATATGAGGTTTCATAAGACCAACTGAGAGATAATAAATGACTTGAATTTCAGAAATTATCTGAGAAGTCCATAGCAGCTTTCATAGAAAAGAGAAGATCTGGACTGAGATTTGAAACTTAGTAAGATAAATGGGGGAAAGATGAGGAAGAAAGAAATGTTAAGAGCATTGGTCTAAGAGTGGGAATGTGCATATTCCAGAGACACTCAACAGACCACTGAGACTGTGGGAAAGAATTTATATATACACATATTATGCTGAACATTTGAACCACTCAGTGTAAGTTTGTACCCTGGGACTACCATTAGTTTGCTGTGTTACGCTGGAAAATACTAAACTTACCTAAATTGCAGTTTGTTCACCTGAAAAATAGAGATAATAGACTTCACCTTGAAGTGACGATTTAATGCAAGTGCCAGTCAAGCATATGACACAGTACCTCTCACACAGTAAAGTCTCTACAAATTACCCCACACGCCCTAAAAGAAGATACATTTGAAACAATAGGTTGAGACAAGATTATAGAGAACATTGAATGCAAGGCTCAGAGTGCAGAAAAATCATTTAAGATTTTTACTGAACAACAGTGATATGATAAAAACAATATTTTATGAAGATAAATTTGACATTTGGGGGCATGATCGATTAAAACATAGAGAGAAATGGAATTGAAAAAAAACAGCCAAGAGACTATTTAAGTATTTCAGGCCTAAGAAATTGTAATGTCTGGTCTTGATGCTAACAGGAGGACTAGAAAGAAACATACAAATAAAAAGAGACATTTTTAAGGATTTGATTGGCTATGAAAAAAAAAGGAAAAGGGAAAAAAGATAACCATGGGTGAAAATAGTTAAGGATATCAGAAGTAAGAGCTAGTTAGGACAGGTGAATACTATTAATATTTTCTTTTAAACAAATTGAGTTTGAAGTGACAATAGAATGTTGTATCAGTCTGGTTTCAGCCAGGAACACGTACATTAATTTATGCAGAAAAAGATTTAAAACAGGGAATTAAATGCTTAAAAATAATTAGGAGTACTAGAAGACGATTCCAGGCTGGGACTCCAGAAGTAACTGCCGGAGGAATACCACGGAGCCAGTCTGCCCAAGAGTTGTTACCTTTGCCACTGTCAGAATGATGGGGATTCAGGAGACTGCCACCATAATTCTTGATGCCAAGAGCCCACAATAATTGTGATCCAGAATCATGAAGCTGGTTCTGTCACTACAGCTGTTCTTCATAGCCACCAAGGAAGTGACTGGACCCCAATGCAGCACTGCAGAAAAGCCCAGCGTGTGTCCATGGCCTGGCTTGGTTGCAGGATGATGGCAAAGCAGCTGGCCTATGGTCTAGCTTTGTCTCTGCCTTGATACTCTCACAAGGATGCAGCCAGTAGGCAGAACCTATTTTGAACCCAGAAGCCTGGATTATAAGGGAACCTGGGAAATATAGTGCTTTGTTTTTAATATTTTTAGTTTTACAGACTGCACTTCAGAAAGGTGCAAGAGAAAGCAGCTGGAATGGAGACAGTGCCAAACTACCATATCCACCAGAGATGTTTCTGTGTAAATATTCAGTAGGTGGGGCCGGCCGAGTGGCGCGATGGTTAAGAACTGGCTTGGGACGCCAGAGGGCCCCGGTTCGGATCCCCCATATGAGAGCCAGTGACACTGCCCTCCACAGCTAAGATGCTGAACAACAGCTCAACCTGGAGCTGGGCTGCCATGAGTCGCCGGGAACGGCGTAGGCTGCAGCCCCTTGGCAGTGTGTAGCCAGCAGCCAGTGTGAGCGGCCAGCAGCTGCAGTGAGCGGCCGTCCAGAAGCCTGCGACTGATCTGCCTCTCCTGGGAAGAGTGCAATGATGGTGCCAAATTGGGCCAGTAAAGCAACGTCCTCCACAACTAGACTGAAGAACAAAACAACAACTTGTCTGTTCCCCTTCCCCCAATTCCTCACCGCTGTTCCCATCCCCCTAATTCCCCAATAAAAACTTTAAAAAAAAAATTCTCTACAGGTTTGGATGTTAAAAAAAATATATCCAGTAGGTAATTGGATAAGTGTGGCCAAGGCTCACATGAGAGATAACCATATCAGAGTAATTAGAACAGAGATGACATTTGATTTAATTCATTTTCTGCTTGAATATCTTATAGAAAGAATAACAAAGCCATAAAGACTTATAATTGAGGTTTGCAGCTACTGATACACAAATATTGAGCTTATGACACAATGGGTACCTCTAGGTGTCCCAAGGCAGGACTAAAAAGGCAACGGCCAGGGGCACCTAAGCATTGTCCACTGACAACTGACGTAATGTGATTTCAGAATCACTGGGGTGGTCCTGATGGTTAACTCCCCAATATCTCTTTCACGCCATGTGATAATCTAAGCCAATAAAGCTAGTGTTGTTCCTCTTGCAAGTGATTGGTTTAAGAATGGACATGTAAGTTAATTCTGGCCTGTGTCACCGACAGAGGCAGTGACTGTTTGGCAGTATCCGAGAAAAGTTTTCTCACTCAAACTGAGAGAAATAGACAAAGCGATAAAGATATGTTGTCTTGGTTCTTCTGGACATTGTCTTCTTTGGGTGTGACCCCTGGAACAGAGGCTGTGATCTTACCTGAGAATGAGGCCAACCAATGGCAGAGGGCAGAGCCTAGGGAATCACACAGAAGAAAATCTAGCATCCTAAAAACTACTACACTAGGAACTCTATTCTCCATATAGTCCTTATTAAATGGGGCAATTTGAGCCAGAGTTTTCTGTTACTTGAAGCCAGAGACATCATCGAGGATTCCAGCACCATGTTTTCCATGACACCGCCTCTTAGCTTTTGTAGGGAGCAACCTTTCTTCTTTTCTAGTCTAATTTCCTCTACAAATAATATTTTAATGATATAAGAATTATATGTATGGCGTACCTTTGGAAGACTGTGTTTATTCTTCAAGATTATTTTATTCAGTTCAATTATTCACTTCAATTGAATCAAGACTCACATTTATTTTACAAAATTTAACTGGGTCCTAATTTGGGTTCATTGCCGGGGACCTGAGATGTGTGGGAATATGCAGTGAACTGATGGGGTGGGAACCCTCAGGCATTTATATGAATGAGCTTATTCTTAAGTAGAGGTAGAGGAAAATGTCTATGTTTTAGAGGAAGGGAGAGAGCATGGATGTTCCCTGATCCAGCCCCGTGAATCACTAATGCTTGCTATGTAAAGAGTCTGAAGTAAAAAACCGAAGGAACTTCTGCTATAGACTCTGAGACAGGTCACAGCAGCTCTGGTTAGTACCTTGGGAAAAAATGTGACTAATAGCAGATGACAGAGGCACTCTCCTTGCTTCATCTACTCAGAGCTTTGGCACGTTGAGTAGTCCAGGGACTGGCGTCACCTAAAATCTCTTGGGGCTTGGCCCTCAGGAGAATATTGAATAACCATGGCCTCTTTGGGAACACTCTTAGCCATGACACTGTTAATGAAGCTCATGCAGAGCACTGGCTGTAATGGCTGCAACACCAACTATTAAGTCATTAAAAGGTCAAAATCTTAAGAATAGAGGCCAAAGAAAGAGAGGGAGAACTCAGCAGATGTTGAGTGGACATTATAGTTCACCAAATTGTGTATGAATATATGTGAAGTGGACCTGGTGCTTCAGGTAATAACTGAGGAGACTTTGTCAGCAAACTTTTTTTTTTTTTAGCTGAGCCATCCTGCCACCTGTTGGCAGCTCAGCGGCTGCTCAACTCGGACTGGGAATCGAACTGCTGTAGCTCAGAACTCACACTCTTGAGCGAGCTCTTAACCAACTGAGCCACTGCACTGGCCCTGAGGAGACTTTGTAAGACTTTCTGGATCATACTTGGTCTGGTATGATCAGGAGGAATGCAAGAACAAGTCAACCAAGGGTTAGTACTATTAAAGTGATACCATTACTGGAAACTTGTGCTGCATTTTGTATTCTAGGCATTATCCCTGGATAAAATATTTTCATCAAGAAGGGTAAGCCACCAGAACATTAGAACATGTTATGGCCCTGAATACAACTAAAATTCTTGCCCAATGCCCTCCACTTGTTAAGGCATGCTATAAACATCTGGAAAACCACCCGTGCTTTAGTTGTAAGGATCTTATTGAGAACAAGATTTGTGTATTTCCCATAAAAAGATTCAGGTAAGAAATTTGCTTCAGACCTAATTACCAGGAAAAGCTTTATCTTCCCTGAAGAATGTGTGTTTTCTTCTTCAAAGATAATGAGAATATTTTATCCAATACTATTTCTCTACTTCCTTTGCCCAGGCTCATACTAACTTTTCTCCTATTGTTATCATCTTATTAGCTCCATATTTTCCCTTATTCTGCTTCGTCCCCCCAACTTCATTGTATAGCCATTTTAGGAAACAATAGCTTATCCTTTAAGAACTGAAATGTAGGAGTGAGAGTGAAAGGTAATAAAAATAGAAGGACTACAAGATGGGAGGAAGGTTGGCTGAGAGAGAATAAGGGAAGGAAAAAAGGGTGGGAGAAATAAAAGAATGGAAGAAAGGGAGAAGGGAAAGAAGAAAAGGAAGGAAGAGAAGGAGGGAGGAGAAAATAAGTAAAAGAGGAAGAAAGGGAAAGGAGAGGAGCAAAGGTATAGAGCAAAATGGAACCTTCTTTTGGAAGAATGCTTCACAGTTTGCAGAACACCTATACAGATGCTCCCTCCCTTGACCCTGTCCACGTTTAGAAGACAATGAAATTCAATAATCAAGGAGATAGCAATTAAGACATTTTCCAAAATTGAACTAGTAATAACTGTAAGACAGAGGACACAAACTCTCTCTCTTTGTTTTCTAATCAAGTTGTCTTCCTCCTTGCACTACGTGAGGTGATAGGAGAACACACAGAAGAACATTGTCTCCACAAGTCCTCTCATACATGACACTTGGTATCAAGAGAACAGAGGAAGTTCCCTTCCTCTCCAATTAGCATGGTAGAATGTTAGTCTGGATCTGGGTATCAGAGGATTGAGGCGATGACACAACACTCAGAGAATCTGGCACTGTGAGGATATTACAGGCAGCGGGAAGTAATCCCCAGGCCTGGAAACATTGGAGGGGGAATCCTGAAGACCTGACAGGGGAGGGCAGGTGAAAGAAAGCACCAGGTTATTTATTTCTTACAACACATTAGTGGCCTGACTCAACTACAATAAAACTAGAAGGCTTTTTTTAGAGCAGAGATGAGTAAAATTTAACTTCCAAACCATCTGAGTTTCTTGGTCAAACTGATAAACACCAATCCCAATTTGAGGATTTTTTTTTTACCATTAACAATTTATTGTTTAAAGCAACATAAATACAACAACAAAAAGTCCATTATCCTTTAGAAATTCTACAAGATACATAGACATTATTTACTAAATTACATAGCATTATGCTCATTATTGTGGTGAAACAAAGGAAAATCAGCCTTTGTTCTCATAAAATTTAAACTCTAACTGACTCATGAAGGTAAATATATAGGATAAATCAATTCTCTAAAGTTACTTATCAAAATGCTTTCCTTATTGATACATCAGGGACTATCTTTAGAAAGTTAAGAGGAGATCTAAGATGGCAGACTAGATAAACACTGTGCCTGTGTCCTTCCATGAACACATTAAAATTACAACTAAATTATAGAACAGTCAACCTGGAGAACCATATGAAGTCTAGCTGAAAAAAGTTTTACAAATAAGGATATAAAGAAGAAGCCATGTCAAGACTGGTTGGAGGGGTGGAGATGCAAAATGGGCTGGCCCCAAATCTCCGTGTGGTGGTTGAGAATAAAGAGGGGTATCTCAGCTGTGGTGGCTCCCCACAGAGGAGCAAGGGACCCCAGCCCCACACCTGGTTCCCCAGCTCAGTACTTGTGCTGGAAAGACAAGCCCCCAGAACATCTGGCTGTGAAAAACAGTGGGAATTCCTATCATCCTGGTGGGACAAAAGGCTGCAAGAAACTCAGGTGTCCTCTTAAAGGGCCCATGCACAGACTCACTCACTTGCAGGCACTCACCCCAAGCTCTGCAGAGGGATGGTGAGTTGGGGGGATGTCAGAAGCATAGAGGGGGCAGACTGAGGTGTGTGGCTATGGGGCAAGGGCTGGAGGACAGCCACCATTTTCCCTGTGTGGGGTCCTTTTCCTGTGCAGTCAGCAGGTGGGCACCATCTTTCCTATGTTGAACCCTCCCCCCACAAAGCCAAATATGAACCTGAATTGGTCTGGTGAGCTCTGTTGGGACCCCGCCCCACCCAAGTCACCCAACGTCAGAGGCACTTTCTTGGCAAGAAGCCAGCCCTACCCTTATTTCACTCTTCTTTGAAAAATTATCAGTGTCTGCAGGCCCCAGATGGGCAGTGACTGGCCTCAGTGTGCTCTGGGACTTTTGCTGAGTAGCTCCAGGCTCTGCACTGGCACCAACCCAGATTCTACAGTAACATGGTGACCACAACTTTTCCCACTCTTGTGACTCCCTGAGGCCCTGCCTTACTCAACTTGCATATCACAGGAGGCTTTATCAATGGCTGAACCCTAAGGGAGCCAGCAGGTGGCAGTATGCCTTCGGGTGTCCTGGCTTTTTGCAGAGCGACCCCAGGCCCAGTCCTGGTGGCTGCCTGGTGGCTGCAATCCTCAATTTGCAGCATGGCCACTCCCACATGCCTCCAGGCTTAGCGCAGGCAGCAAGCAAGCATGGATCACTTTGTGGCTCCTACCAGATAGCCCCTGGCTGGTCACAGGCAGTAGGTGACCTGGGCCTGTACTGGAGTCCCTCCCAAGAGTCCCAGAACCAACATACTTCGAAGTTGGCTTCAGATCACAGCAGAGCACTGCCCAATTAACTCCACAAATGGCACACACAAAAGGCAGTCTCAACACGCACCAGAGCCCACTGGGGCGAATCCCACTCAGTGGGGTAAGCACCCCAAAGAGCAGCCCAGGAGCTGTGAATGTGGCCAAACCCCACAGCCAATCAGACTGAGGGTCAGTCCCACCCCCTGACATGCAAATAGCAATCAAGTCTCAACTATAACAGGAAGGCAACACAAAACACACAAGAAACACTCCTGGAGCACAGAGCACAGGTGACCAGGGAGACTGACACTGGGCTCACAGGGCACCTACTACACAAGGCCACTTGGCAAGACTGGGAACCATAACTGATCTACCTAATACATAGAAACAAACACAGAGAGGCAGCCAAAATGAGAAAACAAAGAAATGCATCCCAAATGAAAGAACAGGAGAAAACTCCTGAAAAAGAACTAAACAAAATGTAGGCAAGCAACCTACCAGATACAGAATTCAGAACAATGATTATAAGGATGCTCAAGGAACTTAGTGAGAACCTCAACAATGAGATAGTATGTATAAAAAAAAGACATAGAAACCACAAAAAAGAACCAGTCAGAAGTGAAGAATACAGTAACTGAAGTGAAGAATGCACTACAAGGGATCACCAGCAGACCGGATGAAGCAGACAATCAAATCAGCAATCTGGAAGACAATATAGCAGAAAACACCCAATCAGAACAGCAAAAGGAAAAAAAAATTTTTTTAAAGGATAGTTTAAGAGACCTCTGGGACAACATCAAGCATAACAACATTCACATCATAGGGATATCAGAACGAGAAGGCAAGGGAGTGAGGACCTATTTGAAGAAATAATGACTAAAAACTTTCATAACCTGGTGGAGAAAATAGACATACAAGTCCAGGAAGTGCAGAGAGTCCCAAACAAGATGAACCCAAACAGGCTCACACCAAGAAACATAATTGAAATGGCAAAGGTTAAAGATAAAGAAAGAATCTTAAAAGTAGCAAGAAAAAAGCTCCCATAAGATTGTCAGCTCATTTCTCAACAGAAACTTTGTAGGCCCGTAGGGTTTGGCAGAAAATATTCAATGTGATGAAAAGTGAGGTCCTACAACCAAGGGTACTCTCTACCCAGCAAGGCTATCATTTAAAATTGAAGGACAAATAAAGAACTTCACAGACAAGAGAAAGCTAACAGAGTTCATCACCAAACCAGTGTTACAAGGAATATTTGGGGGACTTTCTTAAGATAGAAAAAAGAAGATCAAATTTATGAATAATAAAATAGCAATAATTACATGTCTATCAACAATTACTTTCAATGTAAATGGATTAAATGCTTCAATCAAAAGATAGAGGGTAGCTGAATGGATAAGAAAACAAAACTCTTACATATGCTGCCTATAAGAGACTCACTTCAGATCAAAAGACACACAGAGACAGAAATTAAAGGGATGGAAAAAGGTATTTCATGAAAATGGAAATGAAAACAAAACAAAAAAACGATAGTAGCAATACCTATACCAGACAAAATAGACTTTAAAACAGGGGCTATAACAAGAGAAAAAGAAGGATCCAGTAACCCCACTTCAGGGTATGTATCCAAAGATACCCAAAATACTACTTCGTGAACACATTTGCATCCATAATTTCAATGCAGCACTGTTTACAATAGCCAAGATCTGGAGGCAGCTGGGGTGTCCATCGATGGAAGAATGGATAAAGAGGAGGTAGTACAAATATACAATGGAATATTGGTCGGCCATGAAAGGGAATGGGTTCTTGCCATCTGTGGTGGCATAAATGGATCTGGAGGGTATTGTGCTAAGTGGAGCATGTCAGACAGAGAAAGACAGATGCAATGTGATTTCGCTTATGTGAAATCTAAAAAGCAAAACAGAAACAAACTCATAGATACAGAGAACATTTTGTTGGTTGCCAGATGAAAGGGGGTTTGGGGTGTGGGTGAAAAAAGAGGGATTAAGAAGTACAAATTGGTTGTTACAAAGTAGTTATAGGGATGTATAGTGAAGCACAGGGCATATAATTAATGATATAGTAAAAATTATGTATAGTGCCGGGGGGTACTATACACTAGTCAAGGTGATCACTTCTTTAAATTATATAAATGATAACTGCTATGCTATACACCGAAACTAATAAAAAATATTGAATGTCATCTCTAATTGAAAAATTAAAGGTGGGAAAAGGTAAAGGAGAATAAGAGTTCCAAATTTCCAGGTATAAAACAAATAAGTCATGGGGATGTGATAGTCAAGGGAATATAATCAATAATATTATGATAGCATAGTATGGTATCAGACAGCTCTGGACTTATGGTGATCACTTCTTTCGGTATATAAATGTTGAATAACTATGGTGTATCCCTGAAACTAATATAATATTTATGTTACCTATATTTTTAATAAAATCTTTTAAAAAAAGAAAATTAAGGTATGGTTATTGCTCACCTATTAACTGGAACTGTAATCATGGGACACACTCTCCCACTTCAAATACTATAGATGTCATAATAAAATACTCATACTCACTCACCATAGGTGGTAAACACATTAAAATTTATTCAAATATTTTTAAATTTTTATTAAATTTAATGGGGTGACATTGGTGATTAAAATTATATAGGTTTCAAGTGCACATTTCTGTAATACATCATCTATATATCACATTGTGTGTTCACCACCCAGAGGCAGTTCTCTTTACATCACCATATACTTGACCCCCTTTTCCCTCTTCTACCAGCCTCCTTCCCCCCTTTCCCTCTGGTAACCACTAAACTGTTGTCTTTGTCTTTGAGTTTTTGTTTCTTGTTCCTTTGTTGTTTTCAGTTATCCCACATATGAGTAAAGTCACATGGTTCTTGACTTTTTCTCTCTGACTTATTTCACTTAGCATGATAATTTCAAGATCCACCCATTGTCACAAAGGGCAGTATTTCATCTTTTCTTAAGGCTGAGTAATACTCCATTGTATAGATGTACCACATCTTCTTTATCCAATCACCTATTAAAGGACACTTTGGTTGTTTCCTTATCTTGGCCACCATGAATAATGCTGCAATGAACATATGAATACATGTATCTTTACAGATAAATGTTTTCAGATTTTTTAGGTAGATATCCAGAAGACAGATTGCTGGGTGGTATGATAATTCTAATCCTAATGTTTTGAGGAAATTCCATACTGTTTCCCATAGTGGTATTTGTGCATTAGGGCAAATGATGAGCAAAATGGTCTGGAAAATTCACTGTACATACTCATTTTCAAAGTACTGGGCTCTGCATATTTAAAATTAAATAGGGAGAAAGAAGATTAAACATAGCAACTTAGGTAAGGGAAATCATTTGGATAACTTTACTAAACTCACCTAAAAAAAAAAAAGACAAAAGGACAGGTTAACAGGCTGATGATGGCAAATAAGCACTAAAGCAAAAATGTAAACAGCAGTCCATATTGCTGGTATTGTTCTTTGTTTGATTGATGGTGTTCATTGCCATTAGCTACATCATTGTCATCTCACCTTAATGAGACTGAAAACTTCTACCTCAAGGACTGCCAGAAGGCAGGAAATTATTTAAGCAAAAGTCAACAATAAAATTCTAGGTCTATCTGGTTTGTTTGTTTTTTCTTTAACCAAATTTACATTAATAAAGCAGTCTATATTAATGGTCATGGTTAGAGAAGTAAATTTTGAGCCACATTGCAAAACAAAAGCCAAGGAAATTGGTAGAGAAATGTTTGCAGTCTGAATGAATGTAACAGTTGCCAATAGTACAAATAGATACAGAAAGCTAATAAATCCTAGGGGCTGACCTTGATAAAAGCTTATAAAAGAACTCCAAATGAATAGAAATCTTAAAGTTTGTAAAAGAAGAAGGAGGAGGAAGAAAGAAAAAAAAAGGCAATTATTTCATTGGATAAATTAGATAGCTATGTATTTCATCCCAGAAAAAAAAATTCTGATTTTTTATATTAAATTGTGATATATATTCATATTGAACTTGAGAGTAAAAGAAGCAGTGATTCTAAAATAAACACTGCTGTCATATGTCAGTGGCCCCAGGGAGATAATGTGGGTTAGAAGAAATGGGAAACCCAGATTTAATGTCCTTTGGGAAAACGAATGCACTGGTAATTTACTTCAGTAGACTAGAGAAACTGGAAACTGAACTCAAAATATTGGGTTGTCAGAAAAGTCATGACGCATTTTTGCAACGAAAAACATAGAAAAAATACATCATGACTTTTCCGACAACCCAATATAAGAAGAAAATGCTTTGGTCCTAAGTTTCTGTAGAAAGTAATTGCTCCCCTTGAAAGCAGTAAACGCAAATCCTTAAGAAATGACACAGAATCTTTAGGAAATGACATTTATACCTATAGATGTTATATTCCTTTATATTTTGGCTTTTGTGATATTTTTAGATTCTCTTTCGAATCTGTGATTCTTGCTTCCCATGTCCCTATTTTAACTCAAGAATTTATGTTGGAGGAGGCAAAAAGAAAGTAAATTAAAAATCCTTTACAAATCTCCATTAACTATCTTAGAGGGGGAGCTTGTATTTCATTGACTGTAGTTTATGCAAATAGGATCAGAGGAATTAACATATTGGAAGGAGCTGACATTTGTCCTGATATATTGAATCGTTAGCATGACAGAATCACTTAAGCTGGATTCACTAACATCAGGTTTCCTCTCATTATTGACCCTTACAGAGTAGGCTCTGACAAGTGGAACTGCTGCAAAGTTCATTAATAATGTGGAATAAATCAATTGTTCAGGAAATACTGAAAACAGATGACACTGAACTCGTACATTTTGCAAGTTCAGCACGAATCCATCTCCACCAAGGACACAGAATCTCCTCGTGTCCTTTTCTGACCTACCCATGGAACCTGGTCTTCATTCCCCCCCACTTTCCTCAAGCATCCCATGTATATACAGCTCCTCAGCCCCCAGCCCCTGGGACACACAGTAGGCCAACGGTCATTCAAAAAGAAAAAGCTCCAGGCCTGAAAAGAAAGAACATGGAGGCTTTTACAAGATTTACAAACATGAAGCGATGGCCATGATTTAGGGTATGTGCTTGGGCTTTATTCATATTTATGGTGAATTTTTCAAATCTACTGTTTCTATTGTCCTAGACCCCAACTAACAAGAGCTCAGCTTGTGTGGGTTAAAGGGTAGTACAGAAATAGGGAAGGTTCAAGAACATAACATGGTCTATTGTTTAAGATGCAGGGTCAGCTACTCCTAGGATGTGAGGATGTGAAGAATTGCTTACTATAGGTTTTGGACCCTATGGCTACAGGCAACAAGATATATTTTCATTATAATCTCTGTTTTTATTAATAGCATCACCTCAACACTCTTCAAATTTTAATCCTTAAACAACTTTGTCACCTATAAGTTTTAATTTAAATATGTCTGTACTGCAAAAAACTTTAGCTGCGTGTGTTTCTATCTTATACAATATAACCAGATTAGGTTAGTTTATGTAATTGGAGATGGAAATAACATGGATAAAGGAAATCCACAGAGAATCAAAAATAATCTGATTTTAGCCAATAGATTCAACTTCTCACCCACCAAGTCTTAAATTGAAGCTCCTTTCCTAGATTGATTTTCCCTTTCTCAGAATTGCTTAATACAAATGCTAATGAGCAATGTAATAACCAAAAGGAGGTAGAAAGAGAAAAGGGAAGAGAATCAAAGGAAGAGAATAATCTAAATAGGAAACTGGCCATAATCTCATGAGAATGAATTATCCAGATTCTTAAATAGGTAAGTCATACTTTATTCCTCTATGTTCCTTTTTTTTAATCAGACTACATATTTTTTAAAAGTGAGTTCTAACATTACAGTTATTACACATAAGATTCCTTGAGAGAAAAATGAACATGAAAATGTTTCCATTAAACCATTTTTTTTGTTGGGGGTGGGGGGGATGGCAATGGGTGTGGATAGCGTTTATATAAAGCCTAAATTGCTTTGGTATTTCTGCTATATCTCCACAGGTTCCACTTTTTTATTTAAAATAAATAGTTATCTATAAAGATTTTATATGTCTCAGAACTTCTCTGAAATGATTAACAGAAATCCTTGCTAGACCTTAGCAAGTTATACCCTCTATGTTTGTTCATTTATTAGCTCCTTTTAAGTTTTCTTTGAGTTCCTACCTGATTAAAATGTAAGCTTCATGAGGACAATAATGTCAATATTTTTCATCATAGTGACTGGCACATAGTAGAATGGTAATAAAAATTTGTTGAATGAATAAACAAGAATGTGAGTACTTTATATACATCCAACTATGCATCTATTAAAGTTTTCTTTCTTTCTTAGAATTTGGTATAAAAACTCATTCTAATTCCATTTTTATTGTATACTCTCCAAAACCAAATTAGTCCAGCCACCTTTCAATTCTGTACAAAAGAATTCTGTACTAATAAAAAAAAATTCAGACTCAGCAGCTGTTTTAAATGTAAACATTATCATTACAGAGAAATTGAGTATTATCCTCTTTTTTTAGGAAAACAAAAGAAAAAATTCCATAAGTTTCTACTAAGATTGCAGTAAGAAGAAATCAGATACTTCTTAAAATGCTAAATCCCAGAGAAATCCTTTACATCTACTGTTCAATGCCCAAGGGTTTAAGCTGGCATAGGGTAGCATCAAGAAATCACACTAACCCCAAGGTGGTAATTATTTGGAAAAA
Source organism: Hipposideros armiger (assembly GCF_001890085.2). Lineage (NCBI taxonomy): Eukaryota > Metazoa > Chordata > Mammalia > Chiroptera > Hipposideridae > Hipposideros > Hipposideros armiger. The sequence continues at coordinate 2,552,020 of NW_017731525.1, read as the reverse complement.
TCTAAGTGTATTAAATCAACATGTTTTATACCTTAAATTTACACAATGTTCAATTATATCTCAATAAAAAAAATTTTTTAAAGATTTTTATTGGGGAGTTGGGGGGATGGGAACAGTGCTGGGGAATTGGGAGAAGGGGAACAGACAAGTTGCTGTCGTTTTGCTCTTCAGTCTAGTTGTGGAGGACGTTGCTTCACTGGCCCAAGTTGGCACCATCATTGCGCTCTTCCCGGGGGAGGCAGATCAGCCACTGGCTTCTGGACAGCCGCTCACGGCAGCTGCGGGCTACACACGGTAGCCCATGGCAACCCACTGCCACAGGGGCTTCAGCCTACACCGTCGCTGGCAACTCAGGGCAGCCCAGCTCCAGGTTGAGCTGTTGTTCAGCATCTTAGTTGTGGAGGGCAGTGTCACTGGCCCTCATATGTGGGATCCGAACTGGGGCCCTCTGGGGTCCCAAGCCAGTTCTTAACCATAGTGCCATTCAGCCGGCCCTCAATAAAAAAATTTTAATAAGAAATCACACTTAAACTATCTCCCAGGTTTAAATTACTCATTCATTTTTGAACAAATATTTATTTTGGGATCCACTTATGTTTCAGAGACTGAGCTGGCTACTGTGGTTACGGTGAGAACAATACAGACACAGAGCTTCAAACCACCTTATGTATGTGTAACTCCTTGCAATATAGGGTGTACTTTCCAGTCTACTCTCTCTTTAAAGATCTCAGCATGGTTTTATTCTTATTGAGAATACCAGTGCTTGGCTTCTAGGCCTAAGCCCCTATGTAACTAAAGTAAAGAAAACCTGAAGCCCCAAAACTAGAATAGTAACTCTGCTCTCTCCAAATTAAAACAAAACCCACTCACATTTGTAGAATTCTGTATGTTTCATTCTGTGTAGCTATCTATAGGCTACATATTTAAACTAATAAAACACAAGAGTGAAAAGAAAGACAGCAATCATTATTCTGAAAACTAAGTTGAATGCTTTGGAAATGCTTGATGAAAGTGGGACAACTATAAAAGAGAGAAAATTTAGAAACCTGAAAGAATTTTGTCCTTAGATTTCTTCACAATATATTTAAGTTCTCACTTCTCTCTAAAGAAAATGAAATAGGAAAACACGTAAGGCACCTGGTATGTCCTTTACACAAGAAACATGAAAAGGAATTCTAAAAGCCAGCCCATACTAAAATAAGAGCAAAAGTAGTGAAAGAAGTCACACAGAGAAAGACAAATACTGTATGATCTCACATGTGGAATCTAACAACAGCTGAACTCAGAAACAGAGAGTAGAATGGTGGTTGCCAGGGGCTAGGGAGGGTAAGGGGAGAGGAGATATTGGCAAAGAGTAGAAGCTTCCGGTTATGAGATAAACGAATTTGAGGAGTCTAATGTATAGTATGTTGCTTATGGTTAATAATGCTGTATTATATACTTGAAAGTTGCTAAGAGTGTAGCTCTTAAATGTTCTTCCCACAAAAAAGAAGGGGTAATTATGTGACTTGATGGAAGTGTTAACACTATGGTGGTAATCACTTTGCAATATATAAGTGTATCAAATCAGTATGTTGTATGCTTTAAATTTATGCGAGTTATATGTCAATTACATCTCAATAATACTAGAAAAATGCTTTTAAAGGAAGAAAATAGAAAAAACAAAAATAATTAATTTTCAAAAATAAAGTACATACGTACATTCAACAAAAGAAAAGCCTTTACTCTACTTTTTTAATTGCTAATAAAAGTACACTTAAACATTTGAAGTTAAAATAAAGCCTCTAAATTATATATGACTTACAATTCCCAACTTTAATTGTTTTTCAATTAACTAACCAAGTACCACACCTGAACCTTTAGAAAAGAGGACTTCTATGGTATCTATAAAGAAATGATAATCAGATTGTCATGAGAACTCTCATTAACTACACTGGATACTAAAAAACAATAGAATAATAACTTCAGTGTGGTGACAGGAAGTTGGAAATAACCCAGGTGTTCATCACTTGGTGAGTAGACAGATCAAATGTGATGCAGGGCCCCATGGAGTGCTTGGAGCAGCTAGAAGCAAGATGTACATAGACCAACATAGATGGATGGCTCTTAAAGGTGAGTGATGACTGAAGAAAATTAAGGAACAAAATAAAATATATATGGCACAATAACCTCTCAGAACAACAATACACTGTCAAACAAAAACATACACATTAAATGCGTTAGAATGATTGCCCAACAGGAAAAGGAGAAAGGGAGACAGTTATTAGAAATGAAAGGTAGTGGGCCGGCCGAGTGGCATGTTGGTTAGGAGTAGGCTTGGGATGCCGGCTCTGAGCAGCAGGGCCCTGGTTCAGATCCCACATGAGGGCCAGTGACGCTGTGCCCTCCAGAGCTAAGATCTGAGCTAAGAACAACAGCTTGATCTGGAGCTGGGCTGCCGTGAGTTGCAGGTGACGGCATAGGCTGCAGTGGGCTGCCATAAGCTACCGTGAGTGGCTGGCAGCCAGTGTGAGCTGCCGGCAGTGGGCTGCCGTGAGCCACCATGAGTGACCATCCAGTGGCCGGCGCCCGATCTGCCTCACCTGGGAAGAGTGCAATGATAATACCAACATGGGCTAGTGAAGCGACGTCCTCCACAACTAGACTGAAAAACAAAAGGACAGCACCTTGTCTGTTCCCCTTCCCCCAATTCCCCAGCGCTGTTCCCCTCCCTCAGTTCCCCAATAAAATCTTTGGGGAAAAAAAAAAGAAATGAAAAGTAGCAAATACAAACATACATAGATTCATATATATATATATATATATATATATATATATATATATACATTCACACATAGAAACATACATTCATATGTACACACATACATTCCAGAGAGGGGCCTTGCAGAGACCAATGATAGTGAGGAGTATGATTAATTCAGCCTGCTACACCTCTACCCATTATATATATATATATATATATATATATATATATATATATCAACATATATCAACGCCCTTGGTTATTTATTTTTATTTTTGTCTTATGTTCACACACTGAAATCATAATTCTTTGATAGAATGAGAATGTCTATCAAGAAACTGCCAAAACAATTTGAATTCCATGTCCTGATGATGGATCAAGGTGTCATGCAATGCTACTAATGTACGCAGCTCATTTTGCTAGGAAAAAGCAGTCCTGTACAGCAATTCACTGATTTCTTTTAGCCGTCTACAGCTCTCTGAGTTCCCATGAAGTTTTACTTTAACAGATATCTATATGTTACTAAGTATTTATCAGAGACACTTCCAAGTACATCACAAATGTTAATTCGTTTAATCCTTCTAATACCCCTATGAGGGGTTGTGCGATTACCACATTTTACCGAAAAGGAAGCTGAAGTAAGAAAAGGCTATTTAATTCACACAATGTCGCATAGCTAGTTTAAGTGGCAGAACCAGAATGCTAACCCAGGAGGTCTGAGTCCAGAGTCTATGTGCTTCACCCTTACACTAAGCAAAGCTGCCTCTTCGATGAGGCAACGTATCCAGTTACCAAAATGTCAGTACTAATCCAGATCCAGAGTCAATGCTTCCCTATACTTAACAAGTAGCAATATGGAAAAATCTCCAAAAATGAGCAAGACACTATCCAAGATACAGTACATACTACTGTGCTTTCCAATTTAGTGCTCCTACTAATAACAAAGGGAAATGAACTCAGAAAGGTTAATTAACTTGTTTCATGTCACACAGCTAGTAGGTAGGAGAGCAAAGATTTGAATCCAAGCAGGGCCACCTCTTTGCATGACTCCATGAAGAACCGTGCATATTGTAGTTTTTGTGAATGGTATCCCTGATATGTGCTGGCCACAAATCCAACTATATTTGACTCTAAATCTAGTACTCTTTCCCCTGCAAAGCCTTAGAATCAAATAAGGCCTTATAGCATAATCAAACACAGTGACAAATGACTCTACAAGGCTTTGCCATAGATTGGCATTTGATTCTATTAGATCTTGAATACTTAATGATCAGATTCTTAATTCAGGAATATGATTTCAGCCTGCTCCCTTTCTTCCATATTTATGGTCATCAAATTACAAATTCCATCAGGCCACTACAACATTATAAAATTCATTAAGTATTTAGGGAAACAACTCTGACAGATATTCTACAGTGCTGAAAAATCACTTCACTCTTAGTGGAATAATCAAAGCATAGTTTTTAAATGGTTTTCTTTGATAGCATGTAATCAATGTTAGTAAGCATTTTCATAACCTGATCATTCATTCATCCATTCATCTGAGAGTTATTCAGTTTTTACAATGTGCCAGATAGTGTTTGAAAATACTCTACCTATTATTTAACTAACTTTAAATTTAGCCAGAAAATTCTATAATTATGCAACCGCAATATATTTGAGGTGACTTCTACCATCTCATTATATTCTTTTCAGAGGTTCATCTTTCTTTGCTCTATTGATTACTTTTGTTAGCATCTTTCCACCCGCTTGCTAGTACTTGTTCGAAGCAGTAAACACTACAACCTGGGGATCAGCTGCTTTTTTGCATAATCAAAGGCGAGTGGTACAAGAAGGTGCAGTGGAGGTTATCAAGTGATATGCCCATCTCCAGGGGAGAAGATATGTCTGCGAGTCTGTCAGAAGACGTGTACGCCAAGGACCCATTTTCTTAGCACATCACAATGCCAGGGTCATGTTAAGAATCCACCCTTCCCCGCCCAAACATTGCCTTGGAGTTTATCTCAGGAAATCTTAACCGTCCCACCATCCCACCATGCTTCCAAGGGGAAATACATAAGTAAACTATGGCCTCTGCCTAGTGAAAGAGGAGGCTATATAATAAAAAGGAAAATGCTTTTGAATCCCTAGAAACGAAGAATAGAGGGCTTTGATTCTTTGACTAGTTAAACATGATATAAACAAAATAGCAATAATGCACACTTACAATGTGCTAGGTGCTAGTCAAAGCAACATCCATATATTTAGTGTCATGAAATCTTCACAACAACCCTATCAGGTGGGTTAATTTTTATCTCTACTTTATAATGAAAGAAAGAAAAAAAGTCTGGAAAAAAAATCCTTAAAAATAACTAATAATGAATGAGCAGTTACTATATGCTAGGCCCTACCCTTACATGTATTAAGGCATTTGATCCTCACATTGCCACCCCCATTTTACAGAAAAGCAAACTGAGGCATAATTAGTATAACAGTGAAGCTGAGGTTCAAACCCAGGCAATCTAGGTCCAGGGCTTATACTCTCAAGCACTGCTTTCTACTGCCAGGTTCTGACAAATGGCTAGCAGAGGAAACCATGCTGGGTTATCATTTCCATAATTCAAATAACAAACTAATATTATACCTGTGAAAGATTAATAACAACAGGGTATATTACATGCAGCAAAGCTGTACAATCGTGGCCAGAGGGATCTATATACAACTACTAAGTAACTGCGTATCTAGGTAAGAGTACATTCATCCCATCCTCCAAGAAGCCTTTTCTCCCCTGGCTCTGTCACTGGTCTCCTCCCCACATAGGTAATCACTGCCACCTCTGCACTTCATAACTCTTCTATTGTTACACTTCTAATGTTATACTCTAGGACTACAATTTTTCTACGGCACTTTTGTCTCCCCCACTAGACTCTGGCTTTTCTAGGTCAGAGACTATCTTATTCACAATGTCTCACACAGAGTTGGCCTTAAACTACTATTTGTTTAATGAATAAATCAAATAATAAATGAATGATCCACCTTATAAGGAAATAATAGTCATTGACATAGGTGGTCCTAAACTACCATTCACATTTTTAGTAATAGAATTTTGAATGTAGTGAGAACTCAAAGCTAATGAGGTCAGGAGGGTGTAGCAGCGAGAGCTGAATTCCAGCTGACCACAGATGTGTGGATGAGTCTAGCTGAGGCCAGTGGAGCCCAGCCCACATCCATAGGACAACACAGCTGACTCACAAGCAATAATAAGTGTGGTTGTTGTAAGCACTGAATATGGAGGTGCTTTGTTAACAGCAATAGCTATCTCACTCAGGCAACTTAGAAAGAGAATGTTTTGTGGGATTTGTTTGTATATTGGAAGAGAAAGAGAAATGAACTGTCTGAACCCAAAAAGTAATATAAAATAATCAAAACAGCCCTTCAGATCAACATACACTGTATGCTGTATTACATTTAATAATATCTAAGAGACGATACATTCAGAACTTTGACGGTGTTCAAAAGCCACCTTAGAACTCCATATCTCAGAAAGTACTTATTCATCTATATTCATTCATTCATTCATTCATTCATCAAACATTTTAGTGCCTACTGTGTATCCAACACTGTCTCACACTTTAGAAATACAGACATTAAGATGTCCCTTGGCCTAGAAGTATTTTACATTAGTGCCTTACACTAGCAAGGGACGTAGACCTATCAGGAAAGAAGCGCAATAAAATGTTACAGGTGCCATGATGAACACACAGCACTGAACATACAGTAGAGGACCAACGGAGGGAGTGGTCAATTGTGCACATTTGGGTTGGGAGGCAGGAAGGAGACAGAGACTGAGACAATCAGGAAAAGCTTTAGAAAGAGTTAGTCCCTTTGAGTTAAACCTTCCTAGATGAGTATTTGTTCTCCAGCTGGATAAAGAAATTTCCAGGCAGAAGTGAACAAAGTCAGATAAGTGTGGATCCTTCTTGTGTGCTCAGATGCTGCAAACAGTTTGGGTGATTGGAACATTTGGTGCCAGGTGAAGCTAAGGGAGAAACAAGGTTGAACCATGCCACAGGGGCAAAATTCTTCACTGGCCTCCTTTAGCAAACAGGGTAACATGTTCACTAATTACTGCGTGTGCCAAGGCCTTGCCAGTCTCATTCGTTCGTAGTGTTCTATTCTAGGCACTCATATGGCCCACAATCTCTTTCATGCCTTCCCATAACCTGGTCTCTTTGCATATAATTCTCCTCCCTAACTTCATTGTCTGCTTAATACATAGGTCTCAACCTGGTGGTATCTAAACTATCGGCTGCCTATGATTATGTTTTGCTTGGTACATAGAGGACTCAGTTTTTAAATTGTTTGCCAACATTTAAAATTTTGGATAATTAATATGGGAAAAAAAAACAACCTTGATTTTTGGGTCCGCTAGGGGAGAAAAAAGAGGATTATCTACCTATCATTTCTGAAAACAATTGGTTAGAGTCTCCATCACTCCTTAGTGTCTCTTGAACACACTGAAGCTGATCATATCCCTTGCATGGTTGTCTTTTTTACAGAAAAGAAAAAGTATAGTGAACACTATGGACACCAAACCAAAACTGGTTTGAGTCCTGGCAATGCTAGTTTAGGGCGACATGACTTTAGAGTAGTTGCTCAATCTTTTTGGCCTGAGTTTCCTCAACAGTAAAATAGACATGACAATGGTAATAATAATAATAGTGAAAATTAAGAGTTAGTACAAATAAAGTGCCAAGAACAGTGAATGTCTTGTACTAAATTGCTGTTTTGTTTTTTCATTTACATTATACTCCTGACTGCTCTAGGAGTTTGAGCCTGCAATCCCTGGCTTAACCAAATTCTACTGCCCTTTTAACAATAACTCAAAAATCATTTTTTTCTGTGCCTTGTTTAAGTGCTCCTGAGTGTGTCCTGTTTATTTGGTTGTATGCCTGCCTCTCTCACTAGACAGAGAGTTTTATGAGAGCATGGACCATGTCTTAATTCATTTTTATTTTAATCTCCTGCTCCAAGCACAGTGCCAGCTACACAAAAACTGCTCAATAAATGTCACTGAATCGATGCTAATCTCTCCTACTCTAAATACCTTAAAGCACTTATGTACAGTTTGATTTGCGTTAAGTAATTTGTCCTTATTTGTCCGATGCTTTGTAAAAGTTCTTCCGTCATCCTCTGTGTACATGCCTTGGTTCTCAGCTACTTTGTGACTGGACCACAGGGTCGTAACTTCCTTCCTGTTGAGTAAAGCCTCCACACATAACATAATTGCCTATTCTCCTATTTGGATACATACACACACACATGCACACGCTATGTGCAGAACTGTAAATGTTTGAATGGTGTCACAGTGGGATTCTAGGAACCGGTCATCTCCCATATAATGTCACTGACATCCAGAATTAGATGGATGGTAGCAATGAATGGGGTTCATTAGTTGTTGCTCTTTTTTTCATTCTTTTATGGTCTCTAGTTCATCTATAAGGGATGACAGTAAGGACATGAGAAGAATTCTCTAGGCTCTGAAAGTAGACAGAGACCAGGAGAATGCTGTTCAAACGAAAGAAAGAGGAGGAGGAAATGAACATTTATTGAGCAACAATTATTTATATTATACATCAATATAGATATCTAATTTCACAAAATAGTCCTGTGAAGTATAGGAAGTACCTCCACTTCATACACGAGGAAACTGATGCTTGAAGGAGCTACGTTTTTGCTCAAAGTCACACAGGCTGTAAGGATTAGAACTAGTTGATGGACCCAGGTTTGCCAGTCTCCAGCATCCATGCTCTTTCCCCTACTCCACACCACCCCAGCTGCAGACTGAGAAAGGACGTGCTAACCTTCCAAACAGGACACGGTGGGTAACCGACTATCCAATAGAGGAGAAATAAACACAAGGGTCACAGAGAACAAAAACTAAGCATGAACACCATTGGTAATACCGTAGCTAAAAACAGAGCATGGGAGAGCTCCAAAAGAGAGCCTCAACATAAGAGAGTCATTGACCTGTTTTTCCATTTCATTCAGCATGAATAAAAAGCTCTCTTCTAGACTGTATAACATGAAAGAATTTGGGGAGTTTTGAGTAGCCATCACAGACAGTACACACATAAAAGATGGGAACAATGGGTAAACAGTCAAACGGGCATTTCCCCCCTTTGCAACAACACCGGAGGAAGACACAGAATGGTTTCCTTCGATGATAAACTCATCATTTGCCAAATACTTATTGTGTTATGTTGTTAATGTTTTGAACCACTGGTTTCTCATTTTCTTGCTTCTTTTCTTAAATGAGAAGAAATATGTAGCTGCTAATGACTGTCCTCATTCCCTGTGTCTCAGAGAACTATTGGACAGCTGGTTCACTTTTGAAGTAAAATCAAGCTCCTGTGGTCTGCAAGACCTGGGTATTCTGCCTGGAGATCTGGATCAGTGGTCCACTGGTCTATTTTAAGAAAGATCTTTTTGTGGGGTTTTTTTTTAACTCTACTAACTTCTACCAATGATAATGTATTATAAAACAAAACAAAAACAAAAACAGAAAAAAAAAGAAACCAACTTTTATTGACACCCACGATGTACCAGGCACTGTGCTAAGTGCATCATACTGTATATTTCATTTACTCCTCATGACATTCCTAAGAATCAGAACTATTTTCATCTCCAATGCTGTAAGTGAGGAAATAATGGATAGAGATATTCAGAAACTTACTGAAGGTCACAGAGTTAGGAAGTACAGTGGTGATGCCAGGGTATTATTTTCTGGACATGATAGTTGAGTCAATCTCACATGTTAACTGAAATCGTTACTGTGAGTCAGCCTTCTCTACATGCAAATGACTGTAGATTTCCAAAATAAGGAAAGATAATCCCTGACTATGGGGAAATTACTTTTAATAGCTATGTCCATTAGAGATCAAAGATGGAGAAGCCAGTTAGAAAGGTTAAACAATCAGTTCTTTACTTTTAATGGCTCATCCTGACTCATTCCAGGATGAAATAATTAGCTTTTGTGAAATGAGATCTTGCACTCAGCACCAGTGAAGCCTACATTTTTGTCCCTAGGAACTTAAAATTATGTGATTCTATACTTGAACTCGTACTAACTTTCTGGATTGGGTCAGACACTGTAATCTATTTTCTTCAAACATAATGTATGGGTTTCCTAGTCCATTCTGTTAAGGTTTGGAAAAGCTGAATAAGAAGGCAACTAGAGGCACAGGCCTGACTGTGGCTGAGGAGGGTAAAAACAGGTGAGTATAGATATCAAGTGGGAAGGAAGCCGGGAGTAAATTAGTGCAGAAAGCAAAGTAATTCATCAGTGCGATCAGATGACAAGGATGATCAGAATCTAGGGATGGGGCAGAATTCCAAATCTGGTTTGTGATCAGGAGAAAGTGGTACAAAGGCAATGCTTGAACAGGAACGCATGAGTGACAAGACAATCAAATGTAGTTTCTTTGATTTTGTTTACTGGTGTCTGAAGATTACTCAATATAGTCTAGTCTTCGTTCCTGAACACATGCTCAGTGTTGTTCAAGAAATCCTTCTAGACAAGTCCATGTTTACAAAAAACTCTTTCAAAGGCTGAAACTTCTAAATGACCGGGATGTGGGAATTGAATAGATGGACTCTGGATCCCATGGGATACCTTGGCTATCTAAAATAAATTTTGGCTTCTGTCTATAACATAAGTAGGTCAGGCAACTGAGTAGGCCAGAGAACTTCAAATTTATTTTTAGCAGTTTGTCTATTTCTTCATTTGTGAACATTAAACAAGTGAAATAAAAAACAGACTGATTGGTGAGGGTAGGCGAGAGTACATGCTCTCTCCGCTTCTCCAAGCACTTCATAAAATTACATTCATTTCTGCTCTGAAGAGTCTAGTGATCATGGTCACCCTAGTGTCAGCCAATTTCTCCTTTGTTATAATACAAATAAATAAATAAATAAATAAATAAATAAATAAATAAATAAAATACTTTAAAATATTTTTAATATTAAAATATATTTTTAAAAAATATATTAAATATATTAAAATATATTTTTTTAATATTTTAAAAGGTTAACTGAAGAATAAAAAAATAGGAGAATCCTTTAGCATTCCTATTATGGTGGGAAGTAGATCCATTTTCTGAAAATGTATTCTAGGGACAAGTGGTACAAAATAGTTTTAGAAATAATTAGAGAACTAAACTTCCCTACTAGACCTATACCAAGTATAAGCACAAAACTAAATTTATAAAGAGTAGTTTTATTCTGAGGTCCTTTCTGAGTTTTTACTCACTTTCCTCTCACTTGAGTTCAGAAGCTTTCAATGCTATCAAGAGATTTTGTGAACCAAAAGTCAGTGTTTTTAATTTTTAGTTGTTTCTACATTGGACCCATGGAATTCTATGAAAAACAAAACTGTTTCCATATCTAGATTTATATTAGGGATTGGAATCTGACCTAAAACACAAATGTATATGCTAAAATATATATTGTAAGTAGAATATTATCAACTTTTCTAAAGGGCATTCCTTATGGTTTATTAGTTGATTCTAGGGTAAGGAATCTATATGTGAGTATTTAAAAAGTAGGACACAAAAATTTACCAACACTTCAAATTGAAAATGGACCAGGAAAGTACTGCTTATTTTTCATAGAGAAAATAACAAAAGGTTGTGAAATTACAATACAGTAAGTGGTTGGGCAGAGCACACAGTAAAGCTTACCACATAGAACAGGAACTAGAACTAAGTTGTGCCTATTGGTTGGCAGTGTCTTTTTCAGCCCTATGTGGAAAATGATTCAGAAGACACTGTGCTCATGTTGAAAGAGCGTCCTGGTGGACTAACAATGTGTATTATGACCCTGGTGTCAGGGGAGGTAGTAATAGTTGGGTGTTTTCTATTACTGATTTAGGCCAAAAAACCAAAAACAACCTTAAGGCATTAGGGATGAATAAACTTATGTGATACATGTATTAATCAAAATAGGCTAGGCAGAGCTAAGGCAACAAATGGAACCCTAAATCTCAGTGACTGACACAATAAATGTGTGTTTGCTAGTCATGCCAATCTGAAGGATGTTGAGTGGCCTCTTCCATCTTGTAGCTGAACCATCTGTACATTGGTTTCCAAAGTCACTGTAGCCAAAGAAAATCAAGAGTGAAGACAGTGGGAGATGTCTTAAAAGGCCCTGTTTGAAATTGGCACAGTCGATGACACCTACGTCCCATGGGCAAAATCCTATCACAGGCCCCAACCCGGCTGGAACACATGGCTATTGGGTGAGCATTAACAGTTTTGGCCACAGTACATAAAGGCAACTTATGAAACTGACTCTGGGCTTCTTCTGCGACATGGAAGTAAGGTCATTCAGTGAATCCAACCTGATATTGACCTGTGTGACAGACAAAGAGCACTTCCTGTTAACCTAGCCTGAAGGTGAAAATGAACTTCAATCAATCAGGACAAAATTAGAGCTGCAAACTGGTCATAAGCCAACAAGTAGATATCGTCTCACCCTAGACCCTGATTCCTCTGTCCTAATAGTTACTATGGTGTTAAAGTCCAGGTTCCAGCAGAAAACAGAAGGCAACACAGATGGCTCAAGAGGTTTGGATGAATGAAGTATATATGAAGTTTGGCAAGAGGTAAAGGAACCACCAATGGATGATAAGGCACCCAGAAACCAGAAATAGCAGGAAGCTGTGACCACCTAGAGTTTGTTCCTGAAAGGTCAGGAGAAGAAATAGTATCCTCAGAACCAAGTGAGCACTGGGACCATGGAGGAGGATTGGCCTTACTGGAGCTATAGCACTAGAAGGACAGCCACTTCCAGGGAACATGAGCAGAGTGCAGGTGGAGCAGGGATGGAATACCTGGACCTCTCCCTCCCAGCCTTCCAGCTTCCTGCCAGTACCTCCCACTGGCCACACAGAACAGAAGCCAGCTGACGGAGGCCAGGGTGAATCTGTCTATGATGGTCAGCCTGCAGGGGCAGTGAGCAAAGCAGAAAAGAAGGAGTAGGTGGTTGGCAAATAGATAAGAACCAATTCAGCATTGCTGCCCATAACCAACGGAGACAGTCCAGCTGCAGTCACAGCTCTTCCAGCCACCCGCCAATGTCTTCTCATTTAGTGGAGCAGCCACCATCCCTGCACAACACCCAGAACAACTGTGAGGAAGGGGAACAGCCTCTGTACCCACCAGCGGACCTGCACAGTTCCTAAGTGGAGCTACCCATGAGTAGCACCAATGACGGTGATAATGGCAGTGGGGAAAATGGGGGGCTGGAACGCGTCCCTTCCTCATCCTCTATCTACAATGGAGACACGGAGAAGATTCTTTTTGGATGCACAACATGAATCAGGACAGACCAGTTCAAGAGGCCGTTCTCCCTGGGACAGCCCTTCCCCACAAGCAGATGGGGAAATTATGTTTGATGTGAAAATGCACATCAGCAGGGACCATAGTTCTCAGCCATTAGAAGTTGCAGAAAGAGAGAAAAAAGTTGACGCATTGAAGAAGAGTGTAGACTGGGTGCCCGACTGGTCCAGTAGGCCTGCGAACATTCCACTTAAGGAGTTCCACTTCAGGCACTCTAAACGTTGTTTGTTTCTTTAAGCGTGAGGAAAAGTGGAGCCATGAAGAAAGGGGATATTTTCTCTGCAGAATTTCTTTAGATGTTCATTCCATCTCTCCTCCTTTCTCATGTTTTGGCTTTGGGCAGGCACCTGTATTGGAAAACAACTGAGCACACCTTCTGCTAGCACCTATTAAAGGAAAGAAAGCCCCTGAAAAAGCATGTGACATGTGAAGTGGTGTATTGTCACCGTAGTTTATGTGAACCTGAGACTATTGTAAGAATGACACAACTTACAACCCTATTTTTACATATCCAAACTCTAGTAACTCTCAAATCTAGTATTTTACTCAAATTTTGTTGAGGCATATTACTAACTTCATTCCCTTTTTGACCTATAAGACATTTTAGAATTTTCTAACAGTGCTTATAATTTTATAAAAATTTATAAATTTTATAAAAACTTGGAAGTTTATAAATTTGCAAACTTTTCTTTTCTGCAGATGCCACCAGCAGGTAATAATTTTGTCAACAATGCTATTGTCTCCTTTTTGTACCAGCAAACTTAGATCTGCATCATTCATGGTATAAATTTTACTCTTACAGTATAACTACCATTTCTCTCTTAAAATAAGATCAGTTTCGCAAATGATATAAAAGCTTCATTATTTTGTTTTGTTTTTCAAGACAAAGGCAAGCTTCCCTAAGCTTGAATTTATAGTTATTAAAAAATAAAACAGGAAAAATGAAACACAAGAAAAAAAATATCCTGGACAATAAAAAATTATTTTAAACCAACTTTAGAACCACTTTTTGTCTAAGCCTCCTAATGGTGCCTTTTAATTTGTAGGAGGCAGGCTCATATAAATGATAGGTATGAAAAAGAATAAGAACAAAAATACATCAGCAGATTTTAACACTAGTACATTGTAATGCTGTCTTTTCTACAGTGTAGAGTCTTCATTTCTGATAAGGAACATCTCAGGCCTAGAAATACATGAAATTGCTTTTGGGATTTGTGTGTGCTTGGTATTTTTATGTTTATTAGCTGCATGTGAATTTTTCATAACTTTCTTTAAATTAAAAAAAAATTTCTAAGCAGAGACTTTGAAAAGAGGTTCGGTTTGTGGTATAAATGTAGGCTTCTTGTTTTAGGAAGCATCACGTATACTCGGGAGCCTTTAAACTCTGAAGGTAATTGTTTCAGAGTTATTCCAAGCACTTGTGCAACTTTGAATAACAGACTTGGTTTGTGGGAAGAGTGGACAAAGTTCTGAAAAGATGCCATTTGTTTTCTTCTGATTTCTTCATTTTAAATGTTTACTGTACAGTGTTCCAAAGGTGATTCGTGATTTTCTACAGGTACTAGTTATTTTTCCTTGTAACCATCTTTTCAGTTATGTTAAACTCCTGAAGTTCCAGAACCCTAAACTCCCTTCAATGGTACACTTTTTTTTGTTTGTTTCTAAAATGTGCAACTTTAGGACCAAATTATTAGAAAATATCAAGATTACCAATTATTTCAAGTAGATTTACTAGTATTGGATTTCAGAACACATAGCATGACTCTAAAGGATACTATTATATTTTTATATATAAATATTTACTGTTTATGATATAGTCATTACTACTGAATACTTAGCAAACCATTGTTAATTTTTAAAATAGCAATCTATTATTAAATAAAGTGCATCAGTTTGACTTAAATAAAAACACTAGGACAACCACATTCGCCAATTTGCAGAAACTCTTTTTTCTCTTGAATCAAGTTTTGTAAAATTGATGTGTTATAATGGAAAATAATGTACAGGTTAAACAAAAAATTTATTTCTGAGTATCGTTTTTCAAAAATATAGCTGGCCCTCTTTAGAAAAAAGATTATATACCCCAAATAGTTTTCTGAATTATTTTATTTTTCCTTTCTAGTATTTGATGCTAAATAATTTGGACATCTTTTTATTATACCTTGTTTCTATTTTATTCTTAAACCAGGTAACCCTTGATTTGCCTTCTATAATCTATTTATTTCAAGTATTTATATTTGAATTTCTTTGGGAGGAAAGTAGATCTGATGCTCACTGATTTTTGAAAAGCCTAATAAAATTGGGAAGGCTGATAAAGTTAAGAGCATTAAATAAATAAACTGCTATAATATGAAATTTGTATTACAGTTAGTATCATGGGAGGGAAAAGTAAAATTATTCTTAAAAGAAGAGCAACTTTTTATAGGAATACAATGCCCTCTTTTGAAATTCAGTAGCAACTCTATCAGTAATGTAATTAAACTTGGGTATACTTATGATAGTTTTTTCAACATTGAAGATAAATTTAGTTCTGCTCTCTTTCTTAAAATATCTGTGAACCTTTGGACTATTCCATGATCATAGTAGAACTTCTCATAAGATGAAATCATGTAGTACTTATTGATAGCCCTAACATATGGGATAAATGTTTATGCTCCTACTCAGATTTGTGTTGAACAGAAACAGATGATGTGATTGGAAAAGAGAATCCAACAATTAACAGTTGACATTTTAAGATTAATATTTTAAAAGCTTTACACCTGTTTAGAATTTGGGGATGAAAAGACAGGTTTCAAGGCCAGCTGAGTGGCTCAGTTGGTTAAGAGCTCGCTCAAGAGTGCAAGCTCTGAGCAACAGGGTCGCTGGTTCAATTCCTGGCCCAAGCTGAGCAGACGCTGAGCTGCCAACTGGTGGCAGGATGGCTCAGCCAAAAAAAAATTAAAAAAAAAAAAGACAGGTTTCATTTTTCTTATGTTTGATGAAAACCAGCTTAAAATATTTGTAAATAGAATCAAGAGCAAAATTGCACAAACTTGCATGTTGAAATGTGCAACAAGTCACTTTGATTGCAGTAAAAATATTTACTATTCTAAAAATGAAAATGGAAGGCTTAGCCAGGCAGGTGAATTTTTAAGTTGTTGAAATTATTGGAATTAATTGAGCCAAAATAATTATGCATTCTTCATCTATTTAGTTAGCACTTTGTATCATCATATACAGTTTACAATACATGTATAACTTGTAGCTATAAACATTTTGTGCCATTAAAGGTTTCTCTGCCACACACAAAACAACCAATTCGTAGGCCATAGGCAAGACAGTTGAGAAATGAAAATGAAAAGAGACAGCTTTTGGAGAAATAGGATGATTTATCAATTTCCATTTTAATGAGCAATATCCTTTTTACCATTCCAATTGGCTCAATTCCTGAGTTGGCTATTCAAGTACAAGAACTACCACAATGACAATCTGCAGATAGCACAAGTATCCTAGCAAAAATATTAGCTAAAATGAATGCACTCCTATCAAAAAGACCCTGGGGCCATATCAAAAGGAGACCCACAAAGGAGTTGAGACCTCCTTAAGCTATCTATCCATTTACTAAATCAGTAAACATCTTTTGAGTACCTGTTAAGTGCCAGGCACTTCACTAGGCACTGAAAATGCAAAGATGAACAAAACAGACATGGTCTCTTCCCTCTTGTGGTATATAATCTTACGGGAAAGGCTGAAGCAGAGTAAGCAAGGATAGGATGCTGCAGATGGGTTTGGAGAGAAGGCATGCACCAGGTCATGAAGAGCTTTGAAGGTCACAGTAAGAAGAGGGTATTCACTCCAATTTCAATGGAAAGTCATTGACAGCATGAGGCCATGACTTCTCACTGCATTTAGAGTAAAATGATCCATTGAGGGTTCAAGACAATCAATCCATTCTTGCTGCTGTGTGAAAAGTGGACTGGTGGGAGGCAAGTGTGGAAGCAGGAGTACCAGTTAGAAGATTATTTCAGGGTCCATGTAAAAGAGGTCATTGAATAGACCAGGGTGGCAGCTGTAGAGATAGAAGTACACAGATTCAAAGTACATTTTCAAGGCAGATTTGATTTGCTAGCACTTGTTAAGATCAGAGTACGATCAGCCTCCAGCCTGGAGGAATCTTCATAAATCAGTAAGTCTTATATACATTTGTCAACTGGCATTATGGACAGTCCCTGTTCTCAATAATGAACCTTCATGGATTCACTAAATGTACCTTAGTTTCCTAGGGCTGCTCTAACGAACTACCACAAAATTGTTGTCTTAAAACAACAGAAATTTATTCTCTATGATTCTGGAAGCCAGAAGTGCAAAATCAAGGTGTCAACAGGGTTGGTTCATTCTAGAGCAGGGGTTGGCAAATTGTGGCTCCTGAACTACACGCGGCTCTGGGTTCGTTCCGTCTCAAAAGTTTGCTGATCCCTGGAAGAGCCAATCCTGTCCCTCACAACAATTTAAAGCTTATTTGAGAGCCATAAATATATTTTTACATAATCACCATTATGTAAATGGTGAATAATATCCTTTAAAAATTTTATAAATGAAATTATGATTGTTTTATTTTCATTTTCAATTTTACTTCAGAGCCACACGCTCGCAAGCACAGTTTGCTGACCCCTTGTGGCTCTTCTGTCTCAAAAGTTTGCCGACCCCTGTTCTAGGAGATCTGAGGAGAACCCTTCCCATGCCTTTCTCCTACCTTCTGGTGGCTGTGGGCAATCCTTGGCATTCCATGGCATGTACATGCAGCACTCCAATCTCTGCCTCTGTCTTCACATGGCCTGCTTCCATGTGTGTCTCTATGTCTCAAACCTTGCTGTCCTTTCTCTTATAAGGACATTAGTCATTAGAGTCAGGGCCCATTCTATATCCAGAATGATCTCTTCTCCAGATCCTTAACTTAATTACATTTGCAAAGACACTATTTCCAGGAAAGGTCACATTCATAGACACCAGAGGTTAGGGCTTGGACACCTGTTTGTTTGTTTGTTTGTTTGTTTGTTTGTTTGTTTGTTTGTTTGTGCAGGGCAGATACACAATCCCACTCACTGCCCTAGGCTTTTTTTGTTCCTGTGTATAATGGGACAATTAATCAAATAAAATCAGATTAAATAATACTACGGGGCATAATTTATAACTCAAAGTACCATGCAAACGGTTATTATTAGTATATAAACATCATTTTATACATGTGAAGGGCAGGTTTAACAGTCAACATATTATTTAACTGTCTACTGTCTCACAATAAAAGTTTAATAACAACAATAAAAGAAGTCATATCACACTTACATTTATATAATGCATAATAATAGCAATTGAGTATAAATACATATGCACCTATATAAACAAATTAAAGATGTAAAAAGGTAAGAGAAAGAGAGGGAGAACAAGAAAGAATCAGATGTGTAGAGAAAAGAAGGGAGGGAATGGAGGAAGGAATAAAGGGAGAGAGAGGAATGAGGGGAGGAAAATCTCTCTATATAGTATACACCATTTTCTTTCTCTGTTTAAATGAAACCTAGACTTTCATGTCCTAAAGAAAGGGAGACTATAGACAAAATCTAGAAAGACATAAGAAGCTAATTCTATGAAGCACTGAGCTCAGGTCTTTAATGATATTATTGCATGTAATATACCTCACAATCCAGTGATGCTGATACCATTTCTTCTTCATTTTATACCTGAGGTTTACAGAGGTTACATAACTTGCCCAAGGTCGTGTGGCTGCTAAGAAAGTGGCAAACCCAGGATATGAATCCAGGTTTAGATGAGAGTTGATCTATGGTGCCTGAAACCACTGTGCCATATCACTCTGTTTTATTCCTATGCATTACTCAAGCATTCTTTCATTCCTGCAACAAGCATGTATTAGATGCCTGTTCTAGGGGTAGGAAATACAGAGTTGAATAATGCAAAATAGGTCCCTAGTCTTTTGGGACTTACCTTCTAGCGGGGGAAATAGACAATAAGCCAATAGAACACAAAGTAATTTTCAATTATATGATGGAGTCAAGGAAACAGGGTGTGGTGATAAATCACAATTAAAGAAGGGTGAGCCCACCTTTGACAGGTGGTTGAAGAAGGCCCTGTAGGGAAGTGACCTTTGAGCATCAATCTGAATAAAATAGCAAGAAAAAAATGGCCATGAAGATATAAGGGAAGAATGTTCCAGGCAAAGAGAAGAGCAGATGCAAAGAATCTGAGGTAAGTATGCTAGAAATGCCTGAAAATTAACAAGAAGGCCAACAAGGCTGGGAGAAAGTGGATGGGAGAAAGACATAAGGTTGATGGAAGTTTGGACTGAGTCATGTTGTTCCCTGTAGATGTAGCAATGATGAGGGGGATAATGGCTTTATTCTAAGTGCAATCCAAAGTCATTAGAGGGCTTTGGGCAGCAGAGTGACAGGATCTGCTTATGATTTTTAAAGATTGCTCTTGCTCCATTGTAGGGAACCAAGTCTAAAGTAGATTCAAGAAGACCAGTTATGATGCTGTTGCATTCTTCCAAAAGAGAGAGGTGTTGGCAGCTCAACTAAGTTGGTGATGATAGAGAGGGAGAGAAGTCAATTGATCTGAGTATATATTCTTGATGGACTTAGATGTGATTAGCAAGGGGAAGAAAGGAATAAAAAATGATGCCTATTTTTTTGGCTTGATTAACTGTGCAGTTGCTTCCCACAGAAGTGAGGTTTACAGCAACTGGCCTCTGCTGTCATATCTGAGTGTGTTTCACTTCTCCATTTCTACCTCTCACAGTTCTAAATCAATCCTTCTCCTGCTTCCATCCCCCTTCCTCACAAGCCCTATACCTCTAACTACACGCGCGCGCGCGCGCGCGCGCACACACACACACACACACACACACGCACACGCACACACACGCGCGCGCACTTTCCCTGCCTGGCGGTTTCTTACCCATCTCTGGGACATCACCTCTAAGGATGTAGTCCCATGGAGATTCTTCCTTTATATTAGAATATTAATTTTGAAAAGACCTCAGAGATTTCCATCTCTGACTTCCTCATTTTATAAACGGGAAACAGAAAAGGACCCAGAGAGATAAATTGCCTGTTCAAGGTCACACAGCTAATTAGTGGCCAAACTAGGAATAGGGCATAAGTCTTTTGATTCCCAATCAGGTTCTCTTTCCTCTAATCCAGGCCTCCTTCTAAAATTCCTGTGCCTGTATAGTGTCTCTTCTTCAACTGGCATTTTTTGATGAAGTGGTCGGTTCCCTTGCTTGTTCGCTCTATACCGTCTTTGCCTCCCTAGATAAGGTCAGAGACTGTGTCATCATTTGGCATTACATACAGTGCTGACTCTATTACTCAAGGCTATTCAATACACTTAGGGGTTGACTGATTGATTATGCGGTAGTCTCGCATTTGCATACCTAACCTCTCATGTTTTTAAGTCTACAATCTGAATTTACATTGCAGTCAGGTACATCCAGTTCTGGTCTGCTCTAAAGAAAAAGTAAAACCTTGTTCATTTTATATCTTTCTTGCTATCAAATGCTGCTACTCTATCTGGTTAGCCTAGCATAAAGGAAACTGCAGTCTCTATATTCGTTGGTTTCTACTGCTACCTCTACACAAACCTGGCTCACATAGGGTCCTAGATTCTGTCTACTTGCTACTAAATCCAGGACGTTTCATTAGTGATCGATGACCTAATCTTTTCAATATGCCGTCCAAGAAGTCTTCCTTATTACATACTCACCCTCTGGAAGGAGGTAGGGATGTAGTAGGGAGAGGAGTGACCTACAAAATTCTTTGAAAATACATTTTGAGTTTAGAAACAAGTAAGTCATAACTGTGCAGAAGTGTATTCTCCAGCATTTTAGGAACACGACTAGGATCTATCTGTCTCTATTCACCCTTGTTGGTGTAAAAAGCTCGTGCTTTTTATCGGCTCCATCTGACAACTGTACTGCCTTTTGCCTTGTTCCCTGGACACACTTTAACAGCTCATCAACTGCTACCTTGGGCTTCCAAGTGGAACCAAAAAAGAAACATTGCTCACCAGATTTGTCTCAGTTCAATCTTGAGTGTCAGCCTCATTCCAGATAACCTATGGCTCCCTCTGAAACCAAGGCCTTAGGTCCCTCTCTAACTTGTTTTTGTTGCTCTTCCATATTTCCTGGATATTACTGGTCTCTACATGGCCTGTAACAAATGATTATTCACACATATACACTTTCTCCCACAGATATTTTTATAATTTGTATTTTAACTAGTCATATTAATAACTAGATTCATAAGTCTGTACAGCTTAGGGGTTAAAAGATCTGAGATAGGAGTCAGGTAAAGCTAAGCAAAGCCTCCATCTTCTATTTATCTGTATGACATTGAATAAAAAGTTTAAACACCCCCCCCAAGCCTCAGTTTCCTCACCCATTATTTAAAGATTAAAAATGTATCAAAATTGGGTTGTTGTGAGAATGCAAGGATTTAATGAACATGAATCTTTTAGCACAGTCCTGGCATATAGTGACTCTCAGTAATTCCAAGCCACTCTTTGCATTACTGGTGGTGTTGTTACAAAACAATAAAATGTTCCTAGAAGTTATAATAGTGATGGACAGAATCAGAACAAGGGTTTCTTCAGTGCCTTTCTGATTTAGCAGAGGAAACAAAAGAAACTCTGGGAAAAGTTGGAAACTGTGTGTACGCTTTCCCCCGCCCTGTGGGTGGCATGACCGATTGAAAAGGCTAATTGAGCAGCAACTCTAGATAACTTCAGGGATGATAAGTTTCATGAGCATTATTTGGAAACTTTATCTTGCCAACAAAAATAAGCAGGATCTCTTACAAAAAAGAGTTTAAAATCTAGTCCCTTAGCAGTGTTTTGAACAGCAAATACAGATGGACAGTAATATTTACGGTCAATTTACCAGAATCAGGTATCAGATGACCTCTGACACCAGCCATCACTTACTAAAGAGCTAATTAGCTGTAAAAATGAGGTGACAAGTCAATTGTATAGCACAAAGGACGAATTTGTCATGTGGGATTTTGCTGGTAGTAAGGCCTGCCATTACAGCTTCTGGGTGGCTACTCTGCCTACAAAAGAAGCTAACTTTCCCTTAGGGGAAGAAGGCGGTTGTGCTCACATCAGAGTTTTGGTGCAACCCAAACAGTAACCTCATGGACCCAGAGATATAAGGCCTCTATGCCTGGCAGGTGAGAGAATACCTACCTCATCAGGACTGTATTTAACAACTGCTAGAAACAGTAGCTTGAGTATTATTAATAATAAAAATACTATTACTCACTATGTTCTCCCCTGTGCTTTAGCCAGCAGAACGAAATTTTGCTTTCCACAATGCATAGTCTTTTTCCCTGATTCTTAACTTCATATGTTTATTGAGATGTTGGAAACCATAGAAAATTTAAAAGAAGGGGAGAAATCATCTACAACTCTTGCATTCCTAAATAGTCAGTGTTAACATTTGGTTGTGGCTCTTTCTTACAATACTTCAGTAAATAAAATTGGGATCAAATTGTATATACAGTTTATGGTCTTTCTTCACAGTATACCACAAAAACATATTTTATGTAATTGATTATTTTCAGTAACATGATTAAAACCACTTTATGACATTTCTTCATGTGACCATATCTCAATTTATAAAATCCAAGTGTTTCCAAGTTCTCCAACTTTCAGAGGTCATTCTTTCTTTAATGCCAAAATCACAACTGTTTAATTCTGCAACCTGCCATGCAGGGTATTCAGGTTTGCTTACTCAGTATTACCTGGTAATTCGCAAGGATGCCTACCTGTTCCCCTGTGGCCATAGCCTATGCCCACACTCTTAGCTGGCTCCTAGCCATTGTGCTAGCACAGACCATCACTCAGAGACACGTGGTTCCCAGATCCCCGTTCCCCCCTAAAGTAGCATAGCCAGGCTTAGAGGAGAGGATCAAGCCCGGGTGGAGAAGATATGCTCCCTTATCCCTCTGTGCTCATGCTGAACACAGATGCCTCCTTGAAGTCCCTGAAGTACAGCTAAATATAGGCTGCAACATTATACAGAATTTTAATGAAAGCTTATGGTTGATATGGGTTCAATATAGAATGATTTACTACCAGGTGGTTTCTTCTTGGATCCTCCATATTAAAGGGGCCACCAACAGAAATTTCTAGGCATCCCCATCCCCAGAGTCCTGGCCCCACCTCATCTGGCTTCAAAAGAAGAGTAATGTTTTCCCTCCCCCATTCTAAGACACCCTAGTTTCTTTACAAGAATGACTGAGTGAAAACCCATGCTTTTCAGGGAAAATTTCCATCTTCGCTCAGAAGATTTGGCCTGGCATTCATGGCCCAAGCAAGGTGATCAAAAGAGCTGACCAAGAATTTCCCAAAGTCAGGATTATGAGTGTTAGGTAGCACTGTGCCAAAATCATGCCAGCTATTATATTTCATGTTTTTTTCCAGAAGTCAGCATACAAGTCCCTTCTGGTTTGGTCTGGTTTCACCATCTCCTGAAACCAAAAATTTAGAAAAACTACACATACCAATCTCTCAAGAACTGCAAAAGTTTTGAAGCACCAACCAAATGAAATTTACATTAGAGTAAAACGTATTTCTATCCATTTGCAAAGTCACTACTGCTAAAAAATTCCCTCAATTTAGAGAGCTAGGACATTTTACATCTCAGTCTGAAGAACCTGCATTCAAGTGCATGGTGACTTCACAGCTTTCTTCCAAGGACAATTACAAAATGCTCTATCTATTTGTGATGCCTCTATTTCTGAATGAAAATTGTTAGCAGTAATCAGATGAAACTTCTGAAGCATTCAAAACAATGAAAGACCTTAGGAGGGCAGAGGTACCTAGTGTCCAATATAATACAGCTATTACAGGGCAAAGGTTGGGCAGTTACCTTGTAACCTATGACAAAAGACTTGGGGTTTTATGCTGTGACCCAAACTCACTGCATGAGCAATATCCATCTGGACCCCTCCAAATGACTCTATGGGGCTTGGGGGTCAAGGGGAGCAAACAACAAAATGAAACCCATGCTACTTGCTTGCTGAAGTAGTGAAGTCTTTTGCCTCTGATCCAGTAGTCTCATGTCTTCTCTCAACATCCATGAAACTACATGGAAAGCCAACACATTAGCTTGTACAGAGAACAAAATCTCAGACACTTCATATTTCTTGACACTATTCTACCTTCAAGTCAATCATTCCTTTTACAACAATACTTCATTCAGCACAGAACCATTTTTATTTTCCTCCTTTTTCTTCCTCCCCACCCAAGAACTGTTGAATCTATCAGGCTGTGGCTTCAGCTCTTGGAACTAAGCAGAGCAGAAGCTCTGGTTCAATAAAAATGCTACTGTTATCTCTTCAGTCTTGGCCCCAGCTGGGACCTGGAAGATATCAAGCTCTGAGGAGGCATCTCAGAGGCTGCTCCTTCGTGCTTCAGTGGAAACATCAGCACACTCCTGGATTATGTGCCAGAGAACATTACCTGAGACCCTGTACAGAGACAGCAATAGCCCAGGGACATGGAGGATGAAAACTAAAATGGCTAACTGAAAATTTAATAAAAATTGTATGCGTAATCCAACTTTTAGTAGAATACAAAATAAAGTTAATATAGACAGTGAAGAAGAGAGAATAAAAAATCTAAGTAAAACATTTCTTTTTATCCTTACCCTCTCTTACTACTATCTAAAACAAGTTATTTGATCCTTCAAAATTGTAATAGAGATATAGATTTTTACATATTACATTATGCATCAGATTAATAGTCATCATTGAATAAGACCAAACAGTGGTTCAAGAGGCATAGGCAATACAGAAAAGTAAATGGAAATATGCTTGAGCCCTCAGGGGGAAAACAAAATCCAATAATCAATTCTTAAAGCTGACCACAGCAAGTGAAAACAGAGCCACCTCATAGCACCAGCTCTGCATGGCATCAAACAATTGTTAATTTTACTGCACATTCCAGGCACCATCTTGCTATTGTCATTGAATCTCCCCAAGAAGTCATTGTGGCTTATGGCCAAGAGCCATTCAGGGGAAACTGGTAACTCCAGATTGCCTGTGGTTCCCACTTTAAGCAGCCTTAGTATGAGCAAATTGACTAACATAATAGACATTAGTGGCTATTACTTCTATTGCTAGAGGAGAATTTGCTTCAGAGTATTCGCCACAGATTTTCTTTAAATAGCAGGAAGCCAATGTGCCTAAATGTTTGTTTACTATCCTGTAAGCCCCCAAGTTCATAAGCAGGGAACACAAGAAACTGACTAAAGATTAGTTGAAACTGAAATTGAAGCACTCCTGAAATTATAATTATGGAAAAGTAATTACATTAAATTGACTCAATGTTTTGGAAATATGCCAAATGCTTAAAAATGAATAATGCCTTTTACCTTCTCCCTCAATACCCGCTGGCCAAAATGACAGATTTTTAACAGAAGATGTTTCTATGGCTGAAAAACCTGATATCACAGACTCACAGAGTTAACCTTAAGCTTATCTATTCAACTGGCTCATTTTACAGTCTTAAGTCTGGAAAGTTTAAATGATTTGACACCAGGTAACCAGGCTTCCAGACCATTTTTCACAGCATTTATTTATTTTTAGTCAAATTACATAATAAATGTGCTTATTGTAGAATATTTGGGAAATGCATGAAAGCACAAATAAAGCAAAAATTATGCACAACCTGTGCACCCCAAAGTTAGTCACTATTAACATGCCAATAATTTTCCTATGTATTTTTTTTTTTTACAAAATCAGAGTCATGCTGTAGATACCGTTTTGCAACCTGCTTTTGTTTTCACATAACAATATACTATGGGGCCGGCCAAGTGGCGTATTGATTAAGAGCTGGCTTGGGATGCCAGAGGGACCTGGTTCAGATCCCACATGAGGGCCAGTGACACTGCCCTCTACAGCTAAGATGGTGAGCAGCAGCTCGACCTGGAGCTGGACTGCCATGAGTCACTGGCGATGGCGTAGGCTGCAGCCCCTGCTGCAGTGGGCTGCCATAGGCTACTCTGTGTGGCCGGCAGCCAGCGTGAGCGGCTGGCAGCCAGTGTGAGCTGCCAAGAGTCTCTGTGAATGGCTGTCCAGGGGCTGGCGACCGATCTGCCTCATCCGGGAAGAGCACAATGATAATACCAACATGGGCCAGTGAAGCGACGTCAGTCCACAACTAGACTAAAGAACAAAAGGACAGCAACTTGTCTGTTCCCCTTCCCCTGATTCCCCAGCGCTGTTCTCCTCCCCCAATTCCCCGATAAAATCTTATTAAAAAAAAAACAATACACTATGAACTTTTCCATGGCATTGAATATCATTTTACTGTATCATTCTTAAAAACTACATAGTATTTCAGAATATGAATATATAATCAATTATTTAACTAGTTCCCTATTGTAGGATGAATTCTTTTCAATATTTTATTGTTAGAAACACTGTGCTCAAGAGACATCAATTTCTATATGCACATTTCTATTTCTTTGGAATATTATTAAAAGCGAAATTGCTGGTTTAAGTGATAAAAGCTTTAAACTGCCAAGTCCATATTTCAAAAAAGTTTTATAAATATTAACTTCTGCCACAGTCTCATCAATAGTCATTATTATTTTTGAAACTCTTGCCCAAATTGATAAGCAAAAAAAATGGTAGCTTGCTGATTTGCTTTTATTTAATTATTGGAGCTTGATTTTACTTTTTTTAAGTTTATTGACCATTTGAATTTCATGTTTTTAAAATTGTCCAAAGCCCATTTATGCTTTCCAAATTATCATATGTGCAAGGAATTAGGCTTTTGTTTCAAGGCTTGTTTTTGTTTGTTTGTTTTTACTATTATATGCTATATGGCTTCTCTAATAAATAAAGCATGAGTGGTAACTTTATAATGAAGATGTTAAGCAACTGTACATGCTTATTTGTTAGTGGCAAGGCAGGGCGTAGGAACCAGAACTTGTCACTTTACGAACAGTGTCCTAATATCCTTAATTATGCCCCCCCCCCAAAGCTTCCAACAATGCAATTAATCCTGCTTCATATGTTGGAGAAACTGTAGTAATATAGAATTAGCCACTGCTTAGATCTTTCCTGTCCTCCAAAAAATATAAAAATCCATATACCAATAATTTATGTATCCCATTGCAAATGGAAGTTTCAGTGATCCCATTGCAAAAATTATCTTGTCATATTCTTAAGGATGAACTAAAAAATCTCCATGCATTTTCTCTCCTACAGATACAAGTTTCAAAAAAAGTGCCTCAACATCACCTGAGATCACACTTTATAACTTTGACCATTCTGCCCATCCCTGACAAGGTCTACTAGACTAGGATCATCCTTAGAATATAGATGGGTGGTGGGGCCACAAGCGCACTTCAAAAGAAACCTTTATGCTATTGAATAACATAAGTATATTTCACTCTCCTTTTTTCCTAATTCTCCTAGAAGCTTTCATGTTCTTTTGTGATGTGACTTTTCCCTGTCATTCTGTATTTTTCTTAACAGTGACCAGGAAAAACATGCTAAATAAATATGGCTAGCCCTTAGATGAAAACACAGAGGTAAAAAAAAAAAGAAAAAGAAAAAAAAAAGAAAAGAAAGAAAGACAGAAAGAAGCCATTACTATTTAAAAACACAAACAAACCTTAAGTGAAGAACATTTAACCAGCACCTTTTGTTCAAGAGTCTTTTTATTTTGCAAGGTGAAGGATGCCATGCAGATGGTGGGTAAATTTATAACAATAGGTTATTTGGATATGTCAGAAAGCCAAGATAAAAACATTTTAAAGGATAAGATCTCTCTGCTTCAGATGCTCCTGACACTGTTGTTCCCCAGAACTGAAGTGCTCTACCTGGAAAACTACAAAACTTGGGTAGAATTTCCACAAAGCTCAAATATGTTTCTCGCCTTATAGCCTCAGAAAGTAAAGTTAAGGGGTGGGGACAAGGAAAGGGTTACATCACCAACTCCATTCACCTTCACAAGTTGTTACCCAACTCTGTGTTGCCCAGCCACAAATAACATTGAATACGTATGGGAAAAAGGCAAGAATTAAATAAACATCTCACAAAAACTTTATAATATATGAGAACTGTGATTGGAAAATGATAAATCAAAAATTTCCCCACTAATTATCTTAAGTGCACACCTTATGTATGGATTTCATAGCAGTTGTACATAATATTCTCTCTTAAAAATGTTTAAAGGACTCTTGGAATTGACCTTTTATTCATTGTAATCCTGTACTTACATATAATCAAAAATTCCTTCATTTCATGTAAAGTCTCTTTAAGTAGAAAAGGGAAATAGAGAATTGAGGTGAACATTGGGGTGAACTTAATAGTTTTAGTTGGGAATGGTCATATAAACATGAAATGTAAAGTGGAAAATTAAAACAACCTCCAAAGTAAAGAAAAGTCACTTGCAACTCAGATATTGCCTGATGTTTTCATTGCCTTTTCATGAATAGATATGGCTTTAATTACTACTCCAATACAACTCTAATAGAGGAAAATGGAATATGTTGGCATCTCTCTAACAAGGCATTGTAACCCTGTCTCCAAAGCGTCTTCGGTGAAGGGAAAAGTGAACAGGCATTTTTTTTTTTTCAAATGTAGGTGCATTCATCCAGGCGAGGGCAAACAGAAATAGGGAACATTTGTTGTCTAAGCCTTCTTTCCCAAACTTGTTTTTAAGGTTTTATGGCAAGAAAACGTGTGCTTTTCTCTTGCTATTGGGCTTTTAGATGATTTTTCTACACAGAAAGGAGGCCTCTGGCATTTTTTACATTGCAACCAGCAGTTGCTTGGCTGCGCTATCAAAGCAGGCCCAGCAGATCCTCTTGAATGGAGCATCCAAGACCCACCGCAGACTCTAGCTGCACTAATGAACTAAGAGCACTGATTTCGCTGGGCCCCAGCAATGCAGCAGGGGGCACATAAAGTCTCACAGAGATAGGACCAGGCTTCGGCCGTAAAGAATCAACTTGTCTTAGCAGGTGCTGGAAGTCCCGACATCTGCTGGCCATATAAAACAAAGTGGCTAATGGACAGTGTGGAAAAGTAAATACACTAGTTATTTTGTTAATCATCTTGGCATTGGTCGTATCAGGGTTTGGTGCTTTTTCTATTGTGTTTTATAGTAAGCAAACTTACATGCAAATTTTTTTTTCGCAAACAGTAGAGTCAGATCAACTACTGTCTTAAATTTCTTTTAACATAATAATATCTAGAAATGACAGTAGAGAATGTCTTACACTAGAGCATATCTTAAAACAATTATCTTGGTGAAATTGATGGGATTCGTCTCCCAATGGAAAATTCAGAGAAACAAGCAAACTGCTTGTAGTGTTCCAGGCAGCACTTGAAGGAAAACAAAATGACAAAGGTCCACAGCTCTTTGCATATAGAGAAATCCAGTGCAACAGTTAAGAATTCAGGTTTCCACGTCAGAAGGATCTGGTTCAAATCCCCAGCTGGTTGTTTACCAAGTACTTAACTTCCTTGAGATTCAGTTTCTCTCCTATGTAAAATTGGAATAAAAATACCTTCCTCACAGAACTGTGGGAGGATCAAAATCAAATAGTATTGTTAAGCACTTAGAACAGTTTAAAATAAAGTGAGCATTCAATAAATGGTAACTTATTATTGTTGTCATTATTATTATTTATTTATACCATAGTTTATCCAAAACTAGATTTAAGATGACCTATACAAATAAATCAAATGCTGCAAAATAACACAAGTCAGTGGATGAAAAGAAAAAAAGGGGCAAAAATAAGGGGAATTTTTTTCACAAAGAGTCCATTTGACTTTATGGTTCAATCAGATTAAAATTTGTATTTCTTCTTCATGAACTACTCACCAAATAGAATACATAGCAACTAAAACCAAGGCACAACTTAGTAACACTAAAAGGACTCCTGGGAAGACTAAAAATTTCATTTTTATTTCACTTCGGGTCACAGACTTTTGCCCTTGCTCCCATGAAAATACCAGTTATTAGGAAACAGGCTACTATAAACTTTAGTGGCTCGGGCACAAGTACCAAGAAGCAGAATAATATGGCCTCCATTGATTCTGGCCTAAAAGCTCCATCCAAACTTCTCTTTCACTTTGCACTTAGGTTTTTCCACTCCCACCCCTCCCATGCCATGTTTATCAGGTTATGGAACACTGCACTGTTATTTAGTGAGACCTCAAAAAAGAAGATCCTATAATAAATTTTATTTTAAAGGAGATACGCCACATCACTTTCAGTGTCAGATCTCTAGGGAGGTGAAGCATCTTGGCATGTAAATTTACGCATCTACTTTTGAATATTAATTATGTATCGCACTGCCTCCTCACATAATTATTTTTGCTATAAATTTTGCTACAGCAAGCTGTAGGATTAGCATTTTAAAGACTTGCTGGAGATGGGAATTCAACCAATAAACATAAACACTCTTGGCCTCCTGTTGAGATACACTTTAATTTGTAATGTTCAAAGTTCATGTTTATTCTGACAGACTGAGAATTGGGAAGACTGGATCATGGAGACAGAAAGAAAATGAGGTTTCCTCTTGAATGCAAAGTCCAGTTGAGTGGCTGTCGTTCCCTGGAACTCTCAGTCAGAAAATATCCTGGAGCATTGTGTAAGCTCAGTGGGAAGAATTCTGCAACCTGCTAACAGCATCTATCATGGGGCAGAAGAACAAGAGGTGGGGGTATGATGGCAGGTATTTACCTTTCCTGCCCACAAACCCTGGGCCTGTGAACCACATTTATCCATTTAGAGCCATGGAAAATTGCTCAGTAGAATTTTGAATGTTAACCCAACCAGTTCCTCCAAACCTGTGGAACCCTTGCCACAATTTCAAGCTGCCATGCCCAGTAAAAAATAAAATAAGATAAAATAAACAAACAAAAAAAAAACCCCAAGAAACTGTAAAGCTAAATCCCTGAGCTGGGGCTCACTCAGTCAAAGGAGTCAGATGAAAATACTATTGAGCATAGGAAATCACCCCCAGGAAAGAACCAGAAGGTGGATAAAACAGGCAGGTTTAGAGGGGAAGTGGTTATTACTATATCTCTCACATGTGCTTTCTTTTATAGAGCAAAGAACATTGCAGAGAACACCTCTGGCAACTGAAGCAAAGAAATCTGATTTAGACTGGTCACATAGAATTAGTTCTGAGGAGAAATGTTTCATTGTAAGCAAATATATCACTAACACCCACATCAATCTGGGCTAGCCCCACAATGGGCTGTGCCTATAATCACAGCCAGTGAGTGTCACTCCTTCTCCCTCCTACTGGTCAGCATCTTTACAGTAACTATGGAGACTAGTTCATAGCTTCAGCCTGGCAGCCTTTCCTAACATCTCTAACAGCTACAAAAAGTTGGGGGCAAAATCCTCGGCTCCTTTTCCTGAGTTGCGGACTGTATTTCTCAACTTATATGGATGTTGTCTTTTGTTGCAATTGGGTAGGAGACAAAGCAGTGCCCAAGCAGGCCTGAGACTAAAATAAAATCTTGTCATTTCAAAATGATCATTAACGAAAGGAATATTGTACCAATACTGTTTTATTTCTATTCTTATTTAAAACTCCTTCCTAGAAAAATAGATATAAGATAATTTATGGAAACATGAAGGGTCACATATTGGATGATTCTGTTTATGTAAAATATCTAGAATACGTAAATCTATAGAGACAGAAAGTAAATTAGTAGTTGCTAGGGCCTGGGGGTGGGGAGGGAGAATAGGGAGTGACTGCCTAATGGGGTGCATCACCTTTTGGGGGTGAAAAATGTTTCAGAACTTAATAGAAGTGACAGTTGTATAACATTGTAAATGTGCTAAATGCCACTAAATAAATGCACACTTTACAATGGTTAATTTTATGTTATGTGAATTTCACCCCAATTTTTTTAAAGATAATTTGTGGAAACACTTGGTGAAAATTGAATATGAACTGTATAGTAAATGGCACTATAGAATTACAAATTTTCTTATATGTGATAATGGTATGGTTACATGGAACAATGAGATTTTTTATTCTTTCTTCAAAGATGCATGTGGAAATGGGCAACAAAAGCAAAAACAGACAAGTTAGACTACATCAAACTAAAACTCTGCACAGCAAAGGAAACAATCAATAGAATAATAAGACAACTTGCGAAATGGGAGAGAATATTTGCCAACCACATATCTGTTAACGGGTTAATATTCAAAATACATAAGAAACACAACTGAATAGCAAAAAAACAAATAACTAGATAAAAATGGGCAAAGGACTTGAATAGACATCTCTCCAAAGAAGACACACGAATAATTAACAGGACATGAAAAGGTGCTTAATATCACTAATCATCAAGGAAATGCAAATTGAAACCACAATGAGATACCACCTCACACCTGTTAAATGGTTATTGTTAAACAAACAAACAAACAAAAAAAGATAACAAGCATTGGTAAGGATATGGAGCAATTGGAAAACTTGTATACTGTTAATGGGAATGTAAAATGGAGCAGCCACTAGGGAAAATAGTATGAAGGTGCCTCAAAAAATTAAAAATAGACCTACCTTATGACCCAGCAATCTCAGTTCTGGGTATATAGCCAAAAGAATTGAAATCAGGATCTCAGAATGATATCTGCACTTCCATGTTCATTGTAGCATTATTCACAATAGGTAATATATGGAAACAACTGACATGTCCATTGACAGATAAAAAGAAAAAATGTAATATACACACATTACATATTATTCAGTCTTAAAAAAGAAGGAAATCCTGCCATGTGTGACAACATAGTTGAACATAAAGGACATTACGCTAAGTGAAATAGGACAGTCACAGAAGGACACATACTGTATGATTCCACTTATATCTAAGTAATCCAACCCATAGAAGCAGAAAGTAGAATGGTGGTTGCCAAGGGTTGGGGGAGGGGAGAGTGAGGAGCTGTCCAAGCATAAAGTTTTGGTTATGCAAGTTGAGTAAGTTCTAGAGCTCTGCAGTACAACATCCTGCCCAAATTTAACAATACTGTATTGAGCACTTAAAATTTAAGAGAGAGCAGTTCTAATATTAAGTGTTCTTAACACACACACACACACACACACACACACACACACACGGAACACGAGGGACCTTTTAGAGGTGATGCACATGTTTATTTATTACCACAATTTGGATGATGGTTTCATGGGTGCATGCATATGACCAAACTCATCATATTATATCAATTAAATATGTGCAGTTTTTTAATATATCAGTTACACATCAATAAAGCTGTTAATTCCAAAATAGATGTGTGCAGAAGTCTTTAGTGGTAGTGTGATCACAATCTGCAACTTACTTTCTAGTAGTTCAGCAAAAATTTCTATATAGAGAGAGACTGAAGTATTTTATTTTTAATTCTTTAGATATCTTTTTAAAAATTTATTTTGAATTATAGCTGACATACAGTTGAATTATAGCTGACATATTAGTTTCAGGTATACAACATAGTGATTCAACACTTACATATACCTCACAAAGTGATGACAATAAATCTAGTAACCATCTGTCACTGTTCATAGTTATTACAATATTATTAACTCTATTCCTTATGCTGCATGTTACATCCCTATGACTTATTTTATAACTGGAAGTTTGTACTTCTTAATCCTTTTCCCCTTTTCCACCCAACTATCTGTTTTTTTCTCTGGAAACCAACAGTGTGTTCTCTGTATAAAGAAAAATATTTTAGATTTTTGAATCTAAGTAGAGGCTATAGGGCTGTTTAGTTTGTTATTGTTTTAACATTTCAATGTTTAAAATTTTGAAAATATATTTTGGGAGAGGTTTCCTTTTTTTAATTTTTTTTAGATTTTTTTTTAATTGGGGAATTGGGGGAAGGGGAACAGACAAGTTGTTATCATTTTTGTTCTTCAGTCTAGTTGTGGAGGACGTTGCTTCACTGGCCCAAGTTGGCACCATCATTGCGCTCTTCCTAGGTGAGGCAGATCAGTCGTCAGCTTCTGGATGGCCGCTCACTGCGGCTGCTGGTCGCTCACGCTGGTTGCTGGCTACATACGGTAGCCCATGGCAACCCACCTGCCAGTTGCCAGCGACTCACAGCAGCCCAGCTCCAGGTTGAGCTGTTGTTCAGCATCTTAGCTGTAAAGGGCAGTGTCACTGGCCCTCATATGTGGGATCCGAACCGGGGCCTTCTGGCATCCCAAGCCAGCTCTTAACCAACGCGCCACTTGGCCGGCCCTGGGAGAGGTTTCTTAATGTTTTCCTGAAATTCAGAGTGAAGTTCAAGACTCATATTGATCAATAAATTGATTAGTTAATTAACTAATGAAAAAAATTTTTTGAGCATCTTCTAAATTCCAGGTGCTGTGCTACGTGCTCAGAATATAATAATAAACAAAACAGATACAACAATGCTTACACCCCAATGAGGGAACCCATAAATTATCAGGCAGCACAATACGAGCTACGGTGGGAAGATCCAGGGTGCCAAGGGCATGCACAAGATGGACTGGAAGAGTCAAGAAAACTTCCCAGAGGATGGAATACAAAGACTGAGACCTGAAGGACCTTATTCAGGGTCAGCCGTAAAAAGAGAGAGAAAAAGCATTCCAGGTAAAACCAGCAGAGTGAAAGCTTAAAGGTGAGATTCTGGGCCAAAGGCTGCAAATCAAAATGCCCCCATGATGCAGACAAATAGTATAAATGAATGAAAACAGGAAATGACCCCATTTAAAAGAGACTTTCCAGTATTGGGGCACTGCCACTCAACTCCAATCAACAGGAAGCTAGGTAGGAAACAGGAAATCAGGAGCCAAGGAGGTCAAGTGATCACCCCAGTTGTAGATAAGTCCCAGTCTAGAGCTCTTCCACTCTCCCATCTTGCCTATAAGGGTGTAACTCCTTCCTAAAGGGGAGGAAGGTGGGAGCCAAAACTGTGTTCAAGGCATTAGAAAAACACCAGGGAGGCTGGGGAAATGACCATGACCCTGACCACTAGCCAGGCATAGATTAATATGTGTCCTCATACAATCTAGGGCCTTCCCACTGTGCATATTTTTCATTTTCTTTTAAATGCAGTTGGGGAGAGAGAGGTGCAGACACAGGGTGGTAATTCCTAGAACTATAAAGTCTTAGTATGCTGGGTAGGATTGATCGGCATGCTAAAGCTACCGGTACTTAAATAGAGTCATGTAACAAAATGATGAGAGGCTTCACGATTTTGTGTTTTGTCCTTACTTGCCTGACCATAGCCAGATTAATGCTGACTCATATAGGAGACTGGAGAAACAGAAAAAAACCCTTTCTTTTTCCCTTATTTTTGCTATAGAGCAGGCAGAGGTGGAGAAAGACAAGGGGTAGGTTTTAGAGAAAAAGAATAATTCAGAAACCTTAAAATTAACATGGTGTTTGGCCTTCTGGAAATAAATAAGTTAGGCTAAACAGCTATGAGTTACACTTTTTTTCCAAGGCTACCCTTTCTGGGAAGGATTAAGGTTCATGGATTTGGGGGCATTGGGCGGGTTGGGGTAGTGTCCAGTACTCTATTTAAGATTTCATTCTGGGAGTCTTGTGGGGCTTCTGTAAAATCCATGATAGTCTCCTGTGTCCAGTGAGATGCCAGGATATCTATGAAGACCTGGGGTGCCCACTTTACAGTTGGAGCCCTTGAAAAAAATTCTCCCCATTTCCTATCTTGAAACACATCTCTTGGTGGGTTATTTTATTCTATTCTGGGGCCTGAGAAGAAGCCTGGCTGCTAATTCGCAGCTCCAGCCCTTTGAAGTGCCATTGATATTCCAAACTTGGGGAGTCTCCCGCATCATAATGGAATCTTCAACCCGCCCCCAGCCACACTACAAATAAACTTGCCCCAGCGAACCTGTGAGTGGGCCCTGCGCCCCAACGCCAGCCGGCCTCTGAGAAAAGGGCTCGGGCAGCATAAGGTTTGCAAAGGAAAATAAAATCCTCAGCATGGAGCCTCAAACAAGAAAAACAGTGAGATATTTAAACCTGACCGTTTCTTTTTAAAGACTTGGGTGTTCTTCAGAAAGGGAATTTCCCTCCCGCCTCAGAAGGGTCCAAAGTGTTACTCATATTATTTACAGAGCTTTGAAGTATGTCTCCAAAGTTTGAGTTCAGCCCTGAGGAATGTGAGGGTCAAATCATTTTCCCTTTCTGATGAAGGAAGGCTGTGAATTTAATACCACAATTTATTCAAAACAAGGAAATACACTGAGGCACTATGAATGCACAACAGCAGACGGCTGGAACCATATCATACTCCAAAGAGTTTATACGGTTTGGCCAACAGTGCTGATAGGTTTAATGAGCCTCCTGGTTAAGCCATTCCTACCAGCCTCAGCACCTGTAAAATGTAAGACGCTTTGCTTCTAATACTAGAAATTGACTTAATTTATTTAAACAATGTTAGAGTCATCATTTTCTAAAAGTAAAAATAATTAAAGTTATATTTCTATAGTATGTGTATATTTTATGAAAACTGGAGGTTAAATACCACATCTGGGGCATCTGGCTTTTCCTGGTAACCCTCCAGGTGACCTCTCCTTTTAAAAGTGGCCTTTCGAGCTTTATTATCTTAACAAGCACCCCCATTTATATAGCTGCTTTTTTTATGGAGCTCAAAGCACATTGTTGACCTTGGAATGTCCTTCATGCATAGGAGGATGCTCTCCTTGGCTTCCAGAGATGGCAAGACAGTCACAGACCAAGGACCAAAAGGCTCACATGCAGGCAGTCGGTGCTGAGTGGGCATCCCGAAGTGTCCTCTCAGCCGGAATGTCATGAGAATATTTTGGACTATAGGACTCAGTAGGTGCTACCACCACGTACTTGAAAAGGCTACAAAGGGTCCAACATTCTGAGTCAAGTTTGTACCTTCATTTCCACATCTGTAGGATGGGAGTAATAATTCCTATCATACGTCTGTGGTAAAATACTTTATTGCTCTTATGTGTTTGCATAGCTGTCTTCCCCTACTATTTGGTATATAGCTGGATTAGCATTCTTGGTTGAATAAATATTGAATGGCCTGGCACTGTGCTCATAGCTTTACTTAGATTATTTTATTTAATTCTCACAAAAACCACATGGGTCAGGTATAATTATTAGCAGACACCAAAAAATAATACTTAGAACAGTTAAGTAACTTGCCTGACTTCATAAACTAGTTGGAATCAGGGTTCAAGGCAAAGTACTCTGTCTCTAAAGCTTATGTTCATCACCAGGATACCACTTCTTATTCTTGGCCAGCTCAGATACTAACATATATAGTAGACATGTAAATAAATGACTGTGCTGTAACACACTAAAAAGACTTGGTAAAATGCCTTTTCAGGTGATTTTTATGTTTAGTTCCAGTCATTTTAAGTAAACCTGGCTTACCTTGGGATATCCAAGCTAGACCATATACCAAACAACAAGTCTACAATTGTCACAGTGAAATTGCTTCAGGTCCTTATAGTTCCTTTTCACTCTCATCTTGCCTGGTTTCTTGACCTCATTGGGTGCTATTCCTTGACTCCAGACTGCCATCTACCTGGTGAACTTGCTTTGAACTTATTCTATAGGAGGTCAGATCCATCAGTGGTCTTTAAACTAGAATATGTGCACCTCCAGAAATACAAAAAACTTTCCGAAGTATGTGTGGTCAGGGCCGAGGTTTCAATAGAATCAGTTTCCAGATCCTCAACTTTTGTGTATACTCTCTCCTAAAATTAATTTTTACTGACAGAAGGCTGATTGAAAAGGAATTTCTTGCTTCCCCTTTCATTTCTCCCTTTTTATAAAAAAAAAAAAAGTTATGCTTTCCTCTCTTTTCCAATCTTACCGGAGGTGTATGGCCCAGGAAATAAAGACCTTGAAGATGCCCAGTGAGACGCAAGGTACCTGGAAATATTTGTGTCTGTCATAGTTTCCAATTCTTTTCTTTCAGCCACAGTCAGAGAGGGTCTGATTGAATATTTAGTTAATGGATCACTAAAAATACTTTTTGATTATTGGGTTGGGTATATGTCAGAATCTCAGACAATTGAGAAATGTAGCTATAACAAAATAGCTCTCTACCTATCTTGTCATTTACTGAACAAGTTTTTTAATGTTTTCATTTATGAAAACAAAAATTGGAATACAAATGATGCTGAACCCTGTCTCATTCTAGCAAAACTGAGACATCCACAATTCAATTAAACTACAATTTAATTGAACTAATTAAAACATATAGCCCCAGCCATCTTATAAGAATTGGATGTTCAATAAAGGTTTATGTTTTTGTTTATCAAAATGTATGATACACTTATGTTTTTCACCAGTTGTGTGCTATTAATAATCATAATAATTCAGTCAATAATATTTTAACATTTACAGTTTGATGGCTAATAGGAAAAATTTAATTAAAATGTCTATATATGTATTTTATAGCAGAAAATTATAATAAAATGGTCTATAAGACTTTCAAGCATAAAATATATTACATAAAAATAAAATTCTTTGGAGGAAGTGAAATGGAAACATGAGTTCAAAAGAAAAATAAACAAAGATCTAAACGTTTAGCTGGCTAAAAGAGAGTTTATTTGTATATTTTTAAATAGATGATGGTGGATATCAAATCAGTACCTAGTGCCCACTGGATGTATTTTAAAGGGTGATGTAATAATTTTATATAAAAATTTAATATTTACAATATTTTATTTAAAAGGTTGATATTTACAATATGATGGAAATATATCCTTTGAACTGTTGGGTTGTTGGAAAAGTCATGATGATGCGTGTTTGCGACAGTTGGCACTGGTTCATTTTTGGAAGTACTAGAGTCATTTGCATATATGTCATTTGACAGCTGAGAGTTCTAGCTTCATTCTAAAAATAAATTGAGTGATTTGGTTGGGTTTTGGAGATTTTACAACAAATTGAAGATGGAAGACCAAACTGTGCATTTTCGCCATATTTTACTGTTTTACTTCCATAAAGGGAAGAATGCATATCAAGCTTGTGAAAAGTTGCATAAAGTTTACGGTGACAATGCTCTACAAGAATGTCAGTGCCAACGATGGTTCATGAAATTCTGTGCTGGTGATTTTTATCTCAATGATGCTCCTCAATCAGGGAGGCCCTGATGACGACAAAATAAAGGCATTGATAGAGTCAAACCCACGTTACATGACATGAGAGATTGCAGAAGCATTGAACATCCATCATTCAAGCATTCACAATCACCTGAAGAAGCTGGGATACGTAACCAAGCTCTATATTTGGGTTCCACATGAACTCAAAGAAGTTCATTTGATGGCACATATAAATATCTGCAATATGCTCATTCAACATGAGGAAAACAATCCTTTTTTGAAGTGACTGATAACTGGTGATGAAAAGTGGATTGTTGACAACAATGTGGTGTGCAAACGGTCTTGGTCCTGACGTGATGATTTGCCTCAAATGACATCGAAAGCAGACATTCATTATGCTCTCAGTGTGGTGGGATGTTAAAGGTGTTGTGTTTTTCGAGCTCCTACCAAGGAACCACTCAATTTGAATGTGTACTGTCGGCAATTGGACAGTTTGAATGAATCCATCATCCAGAAACGTCCAGAGCTTTTTAATTGTAAAGAAGTTGTGTTCCATCATGACAACACACACGTTTGATCACCCGTCAAAAATTGTTGGAGCTTGGATGGGATGTGTTGCCACACCCACCATACTCGCCTGACCTTGCACCGTCAGACTTCCACTTGTTTCACTCTCTTCAAAACTCCTTGCATGGTATAACATTCAATTCAGATGAGGCTGTAAATCAGCACCTTGTTCGGTTTTTCGCAAATAAAAACAGGTCCTTCTAAGAATGAGGAATTATGAAGCTCACTGAAAGATGGCAAAAGGTTATCAAACAAAATGGGCAATATATCATTGATTGGTCTTTGTTCCTTATATAAATAAATGACCTTTGAAAAACATAGACAAAATACGTCATGACTTTCTGACAACCCAATATGTTATTTACATTTAAAATGTATAAGGGGATGCTAAATTAAAAATTTTTTCTTAACAGGTACATGTGAGCAAATTTTGAAAACCACTTTGTATGTAAAAGAGAAAAGGAAGCAATACTCATATTCCTCATTTGGCAAGCATATACTAGGTGCTTAATAAATGTATATTAAATAGATGAATGCTGAAGCACTTTGTAAATTAAAAATCACTCTACAAATATTAGAGCTAGTGACACAGCACTGTGTCACATCAGTCATCAAAAGAAATGTCATAGATTTAACTCAGGATGAAATAGCAGCACAGGTCCTACTCCTATGCATGTTGTTCATTATTTTCACTATATTTGACAAGCTTCAACAATCATATGATTTTGCTCTCAAAGTATGTTGTTAGTAGATAAACTCAACATTAAAATATCTCCTCTATCAAGTACTTTTATACTAGTGGGAACAAATGGAGTGCAAATCCCTTTGGAGTAGAATCTGGCAACAGCTACCCAAATTATAAATGCATTTATCTTTTAATTCACAATTGTACATCTAAGGTTTTCTCTACAACTATACTTGGACTCATGCAAAGTAACTCATTTTATAAAATATTGTATGGTACATCTATACAGCTGTAAAAAAATTAATGTCTATAAACTGATAGAGAAATATCCCTGGATATATTGTGAAATGGGAAACAAAATCAAGGTTCTTCATAGTGTTTATGGTATGAAACCCTCTGTGCAAGAAAGGCAAGGGAATAAGAATATACATATTTATATCTGCTTGGATTGGCATAAGGAAATACTGGAGGAATACAAATAGGATCAACAGGAATGGGGGGCTAGGAATAAGGTGAGATCCCGACTTTTCAGCATATGCCTTTTACATCATATTGATTTTTGAACTATGTATTACAATGGATTCAAAAAATGAAAGTAGCCCCAAAAAAGTTTTGATCAACCACAGTCCAGTGCTGAACCTGATATATTTTAATTAGTTGATTTTATCCAAGAACATTTTCTGAATCAAGACCCAGTATTGAAGTCCCTTGGACATGTTTTCTCTGTATGATAGTGGATGCATATTTTATTGATTTTGCTTCAGGAGCCATAATTGCTAAATGGGAACTCCATGAAATGTGTGCATATACCCCACAGAAGCTTAATTTATTTAATGGTTTTGAGCAATTTACAAAAAGTGACTTAGGTTTTTGTTTTGTTTTTTGGGGTTTTTTTTTTTTTGGCTAGCTCCCTATAGTTCTCCTTTCTTTCTCATTCCAATAGTCAATTGAGTCTGGTACGTTTTGTTGAGCATACTCAAATGTACAGCAGAACTATTTTAATGGCACATTTAGTGCCCATTTGTAATAATGTTTTTAGTCATTAAAATGTACACTAGGGAGATCCTTGACAGCAGCACTAACTGATTACAGTCATGCAGCAAGTGGGATGAGAAGGAGGTTCAACTCTCTCATACCCTATTCTAATTTTTCACCAGCATTTTGACCTCAACAAGACCTCCCTTCCCTTGATTCCTCCATTCTCTGCTAGTCCACCAGCCCCCTCTGGCTCCACTCCCTTCTCTACTGAGCCAGGACCCCGTGGTGCATCATTGCAACATCTCTCTTGTCAGCACCTTCAATTTCCTCGACCCTTTGCCTTCTGCCACATTCCCCCTGCCAACTTCCAGTTCAGATTCCTCCAGCAATCCATCTTTTCTATGCCTACATTGAGACTGCCAAGTACAGCTGGAGAGACTCACAAAACCCTACAGATTGGTACCACTGTAGATTTATGTTTTCTAATCTCAGCTGAATTCTCAACACCGTTTCTCAGTCTGTCCTGAGTCACAGTCCCCTCAAGAGCTATTCTGAGTCCCAGCCCCATTCCCCTCCTCCTCTCATTCTGATGACCTTGCCCCATATTCTGAGAGAAATAAGGCTATCAGGGCGTGGTCCTTCTCCTATCAGGCCAAAATGGTGATGGGCTCTCTGGCCAGGTGGACCTTAGTGTTAAGGTGGAGAGTAGGGTGTGAGACACCACTTACTATAGGACCAATACCTTCCCTGGGAACCATCATCATGCCTGATTAAGAGCCACTGCCTGAAACTGTAGTTTCCTTTCACTCTACCCTCTTTTTTGCCATCTATTCACTCCCTAATCCACTGCAACCCTGCTTCCACTTCCACCCCTTCACTGAAATTCTAGTTCCTTAGATCTTCTATGATAGTCAAGGTCCTAATTAAATCTAAAGCCTTTACTTAGTTCTTATCTTTATTGACTTCCTCAAACACTTGACCACATTGACCACACCCTCTTCTTAGCCATCATTCTCTCCTTCATTGTCCTCTAGGATAATTCTTGACCAGTCCCCTTACCTGACCTTCCTTTTTCCACAATAGCTTAAATAGCTGTGTTCCATGTCACTGCCATCACACTCTACCCGTTGGGCAATCTCATCACCTCCTATGTGTTTTATGACTTTCATATTCAGGCTAAACCTGTTCAAGGCTGAATTTTTTTTTTTTCTCAAGAGACTGGCTCTTACTTCAGATAATTCCAGATACCCGGATAGATATTTCCTCTACACAAAAGCTCAAACAATTAACAGAAGTCAGTCTCAACATCTTCCTCTGTACATGCAATCAGGCATCAAGTTTGTGCATGTCTTCTAAATGTCTCTGAAATCCCACTCCTCTCTATCCTCATATCCTTCTTTCAGGACCCTATCATCTCCTACCTGGATGATTGTGCAGCAAAAGTAGCTGGTGCAGAGTTGACACTCAGTCACCTCATTGTTGAATGAATAAGTGAATGAATGAACAAACTGGACTAAACCAAGTCTCCTTATCTCTGATCCATGCTACACATTGCAGCTAAAGCTCTTTCTAAACAACAACTCTACCTGACTATATCTTTTCTCTGCTTAAATTCCTTTAAAGGTTCACTATTACCTGCAGAATAAAATCCAAAATCCTCATGTTTCTAACCCCTAACTACCTATCCATCTTCATTTCCCATTATCTTCTCTAATAATATCTGACACTACATGTAAAGCACTATTCTAAGCTCTTTAAATTGACTATCTCATATAAACCTCACTCTTTACCTATAAAGTACACACAATTTATTTTCTCACTTCCCAGACAACAAAATTGAAACACAGAAAAACTGAGTTACTTCCCAGGGTCATGCACCTAGAAAATGGCAAGGGTTGGAGTCAAACCCAGTCTACTGACTCTCAAATCCATGCTTTACTTCCTATGACCATTAACTCATTTGCACCCTCTGCTACAACCTAAATAGATCACTAGCTCTACTTTGTATCTGCTAACTTTCTTAACTACTCCATGATAGGTCATGCTCTTCCAGAGAGCCATTCAAGATTCTAAATACATTGTTCTTCCCCCACAATTCTGTTAGCTATACTCCAATTTAACTCTCAGTACACAAACAGACTTTACCTCTACTTGGAAGCCTTCCTGATCTTCTTAGACTGTTACTGTTCCTCTACTGGATGCCTTCACTAATTTATACTTAAGTGTATTATAACATTTAATACACTGTATTGTGAATATATGTGTGTCTTCTCACTAGCATGTGAGCTTAGGGAACAAAGACTTTTTCCTATTCATCACAGAATACAGAGAACCTAGTACAGTGCCTATACATGGTAAGTTCTCGATCAATGCTAAATGAATGAATGGATGAATGATACTTAATAACGGACTACGAT
This sequence comes from Hipposideros armiger, assembly GCF_001890085.2. Lineage (NCBI taxonomy): Eukaryota > Metazoa > Chordata > Mammalia > Chiroptera > Hipposideridae > Hipposideros > Hipposideros armiger. Next base: position 2,508,126 of record NW_017731525.1, on the reverse strand, counting down.
GATCAAGATGCACACAGATATGGCACCTTTCATACCAATAAATCTCAACGTGGAACTACCCTAAATTTCAATGAGTAAAGAAAAAATATCAAACCACTTCAATTTAAAATATTTGCTGAATGCTTGCTACAGTGTAGAAACCAGGAAATACAAGCACAGCTCACATAAGATTCATGGCAGTACCAGATAGAGAACCAAAATGTGAATGACATGAAATGATTAATAAGTGAAGAAAAACCTACCCTAAGTCATCATGAGGACTTTTCCCAGTGTATTCAGTACTTTGAGCAATCTATTTATTTGGTTTGTGCTGGGTGCTGCAGTGGTATGAACTATATAATAAAAGGCAAAGGGCACTAACTAACCATGCCTTGAGGACCTTAATGTTTACTATATCCTTTTTTGGTAGCATTTTTTTTCAGTTATACTTTCACATATAACATCTCACAGATGATGCGATTTCTAGAATTTTTTAATTAAACTTTGAAAGATTGAATTAAGCTTCTTCAAATTGCAAAAAAATAAAATAAAATAAAATAAAATAAAAAAGTGAGGTCTAAAGACTTAGATGATTTGCTAAAACCCCATTGCCCTTGAGGTTATCAAGAATTACCCCCATTTTACAGATGAGAAAATTGAGGCTGTAAGAATTTAAATGATTCATCCCATTATCATCACATAGCTAGTTGGCGTCAAAGTCGGGATTTAAACAGTTTTCTGACTCCAAGCCTAGTGTTCTTTCTCCTTTTTATATCAGCTCAGCCAATACCTAGAGAAAACAAATGTTCCAGATCCATCAAGTAGTGGCATTGCCTGGAAGTTCAGCTGCTGGATCAAGGTCCTAATTAAAAATCACCCTTACTCATTCTCTTTACTGCAAAGTAGAAAACAGAGTCCATGTGTCTACGTGCAATATATTTTAAATATATGAATTTCACATAATGTACATTTTCTAAAAATGAAAAGTGATAGTATTTTTTGTTATGGGACATTAGCATTAATGTACTATTCTATTTCCTAAATAAAACAGGGACTTATAAAGCTGTTTAAGTACCAGCATTATATGCTATTATTTTAATTTCAACTGAATGCAATCAGAAATTAAAATAGTGAAGGACCATGAACTTCTCTTGGCAAAAAACAACCAACCAACCACTCCTTACAAGAGAGTCAGATTTTCTCCTAATATGGAAATGATCTTACCTGAAAGTAAGTGTGCATGGATATGTGTACAAAATACTTATGCTGAAGTGACTGCTGTTAGCATTCCATGCAACAGACTCAGAATTACAACTTAGAGATAAAGGTCAGTCTCTCATTTTACAAATAAATATACTGCAGTAATTATCACTAGTATTTACAAGTATCAAGTGCCTACTCTGTTCATATTATGCACATATTATCCCTAAGTTTACACTACAGCCATTCTAAATGACTTGTGCCATCTTGAATACACTATATTCCAATTCCAAACAGAGATAAATGCAAACATATTCATTAGATTGTTGTTTGTTGGCAGCAGAGAGTTAAAGGTAACCTAAGTGTCCATCACTAGGCAGAATGTGTAAATAAAATGAAGTAAATGTATACAGTGGATATTGGCAGAGTCAGAAGTTACATAATATGAATAGGGCAACATGAATATACCTGAAAAATTAAATCTTTGGTTAAAAGAGAATAAACAAAGTGAGATTTATAGCCCAAGTAAAAATAATTACCCACAAAAAGAGCACTATATATTTTAAAATATATACAGATAACTAAAATTATGCAAGGGTAGTTTATTAAATACACAGAGTGAGTCCTAATAGAGCAAGGAAGAGGAACTGAAGAGAGGATCATGGACCAAAAGGAAAAATTATGAAATAAAACAAAAGAAAACCTTGGTTGGATGAATAGTCACAGTGTGCAACAAAATGAGGAGTCTGATCAACTCAATTCTGGGCACCTTAAGTTCTAAAGAAAAGAGGAGAATAAGAAGAGAATATAAATATAAGGGTCTCACCATTCCCCAAATTCTATTATATTATAGGACAAATAATTTCTTTATAAATAATAATAAGACAAATTTTAGTACATGTGTTTTGAAATAGTTTTATTTCCAGTCTTTATGATCAGATCTTACATAATACATCACTCAACACAGAGAGTTATTGTGGCTCTGAAATCTAATTTTAAAAAATTCTACAAAAGACTGCAAAAGTAGGAGAATAAAAACCACAAATGCAAATGCTGCTTTCTAAAAATCAGCAGAAATGTGTGACCATGAACCACAATATGTGAGGATGTGTTGCTAAAAGCAAGAAAGCTCAGTTATGGGTGCTGAATGAAGATGAAGAAAAACTGCCTGTGCCTGAAAATCGCAGGCCAAAACCCAGAGAAGAACTTACCTAGGTAGGAAAAATGAACATTTCTAGTAGATCAATAAAAACAGGAAGTGAATACTGGTAGTGAAAACATCCCTTGATAACAAGCAGAAACAGGTTAAAAAAAAAAAAGAAGAAATTACACAAACACAGCAATTTGTTGAAAGCAGTAAGTCAAGAGATAGAAAAGAAACTATGTTATAAGCAGTACTACAATTGCAATCTCTACTAGCTGGGGAGCAATAAATTCTGAAAGAAGCCATACACTCAACTCTACCGGTGAATCAAGAATACTGTCCTGGCCTGTCTTCTACTCTAAACTCCTGAGAATAGTGTTTCCAAGAAAAAATTCTAAACTTTTAAGAACAGAGAATAAAGAAGTAATTTTTGCAACAGGGTCTATGTCAAAATACTATAAGGAAAAAAAAGACTTTTTTTAAATTAACAACAGAGAAACACTCAGAAAAATGTGATCTTAGATCTGAGAATTGTAACCAAATATATTGTCCTAAATTTTAAAAGTTTTATAACATAATTACCTATATAAAAGCAAGAGGTCAAAACAGAAATGCAACAGTTGAAGGAAGATATGGAAAGACAAAAAAAAAAACTTACATGTGAATGACAGACTTCAGAAAAAAAGTAAAAAGTGATCACAGAAATGAAGACCACATGGAAAGTAACACAAAAAAATAATAGAAACTTCTGGAAAAGAATAATGGACATGGAGGACCAGATTGAAAAAAATAAGCAAAATTAAATTAAAATGAGCAAATGGTTAAAACAGGTTAGAGAGAAAGCTATGTTTAAAAAAGATAAAAATGATCCAACATATTGATCATTGGTGTCTCTGAAGACCTGAACCCTCCAAAAAAAAAAGAAAAAAAAAACCAACTACATAAATAACATATATCAATTTAATTTATAGAAAGAAAACTTCCCAAGAATAAGACTTGAATCTACATACTGAAAAAGCATACCATATCATAGGAAGGTATGACACAGAGTAATTATATCAAACAGGTTCAAATGCAGATGACACTAAGCACTCTAGTTCTCAAAAATTTAATGCATGAGGATTACAGCCTTATGCAAAAGTTGGAAGGACTAGAAGAGTAGATTCTAGACTAAACTTTCGGTAATGACTTCCAGAATACCACCACAGGGAGGCTGCAACTTCTACTGTGATCAAGAAATTAGGAAATCATAAAGAAGATGCCTGGTGTGCAGACACTAGTCTGCATTCTACCTTTGCCCAGATCCAGAGACAGAAAGTGTCTTAGTCTATTTGGGCTGCCATAATAAAAATATAATAGACTAGCTGGCTTAAATAACAAACACTTATTTCTTACAGTTTTGGAGGCTGGAAATCCAAGGTCAAGGTACCAGCAGATTCCAAGTCTGGTGAGGGCTTGCTTCCTGATTCATAGACAGCAGTCTTTCTGCTATCTCCTACATAAAGGAAGGATCAACAAAGCTCTCTCTAGGGTCTCTTTTGTAAGGGCACTATTCTCATTCATGAGGAATCCACACTCATGACCTAATAACCCCCCTAAAGCCCCAACTTCAAATACCATTACATTGTGCAGGGATTAAGTTTCAACATATGAATTTCGAGGGCACACAAACATTCTGTCCATAACAGGAAGTCATTGTCATAACCATTGTGATAATCACTCCATTATCACAAATAGTCAGCCATAATCCATGCTAGTCAAATGATTATTCCATCCACAGTTTTTTGACACCTATAAATATAGGGACCAGACACTGACATGTCTGGTACTGCTGCTTCAGAATAAAGCAAATACCTGCATTATTGCATTTTCCAGAAAAAACAGCCGCATAAGAAGCTTTGCCTTTGGCCCTCTTCCACTTTTCAAATCTCCATTGGTTGCTTCATGGCAGCTAAATCACATGTAGAACCTGAGCTTCAAGAATTTTAGGGTATTCATGGGCCGGCCTAGTGGCGCATTGGTTAAGAGCTGGCTTGGGATGCCAGAGGGCCCTGTTCGGATCCCACATATGAGGGCCAGTGACGCTGCCCTCTACAGCTAAGATGCTAAAAAATGGCTCGACCTGGAGCTGGGCTGCCATGAGTCGCAGGTGACGGCAGATGGGTTGCCATGGGCTACCGTGTGTAGCCAGCAGCCAGCATCAGCAGCCAGCGTGAGCGGCTAGCAGCCACGTGAGCGGCTGTCCAGAAGCCGGCGACTGAAGAGCACAATGATGGTACCAACTTAGGCCAGTGAAGCAACATCCTCCACAACTAGACTGAAGAACAAAAGGACAGCAACTTGTCTGTTCCCCTTCCCCCAATTCCCCTATAAAAAAAATAATAAAAAAGAAAGAATTCTAGGGTATTCAATCTTCAGTAGGTGGAAGGCTTAAAGGGTGTTGGAAAGGAACTAAATAAAGCTATCTACAACATCTGCCACATTGATTAACATGATAAATGTCCTAGTGAAATTACTGGATGTCAAAGTTCAATAAAATTAAAGAAGACTCTTTTAAACATTCAAGATACAGATCAAGTCACCTAAAAGGAGAAAAATATCAGATTGTCCAAAAACAACATTAACAACAGCAACATTAAATGCTAAAAGATAGAGGAGCAGTGCATATAAAATCCTTGAGAAAAGATCATGTGACCCAACTGTTTTATCCCCAGAAAAACTTTGGTAAAAGCAAAAGGCAGTAGGTAAACATCTTTAACATGCAAGAACTCAAGAAATATAGTTCCCATGAGTCCTTCTTGAAGAAAGTACTAGAAAAGGAACTTCAGCCAATCAAAAGATGAATGGAGAAACAATAACAAAACCATTGCCAATAAAAATTGAATCCATGTAGCTGTAGATTGAGAATAAAACAAATGTGAGAATTATGGTTTCAGCACAGAATGTAAATACTTTAAACCTTGACAATGTAGAAAATATATAATTAGTATAAACTAGAATGTGATGGAGAAGAAAAGATAGTAGTGTAAGTATTCTAATTTCCTCATTTTGTAATAGCCACAGATCAAAAGATAAAATTTAAAGCTGAAAGATCAACTAATCATGGTAAAAGCATATTTAAATATATAAAGGCAAAACTGTTAAAATAATAGAATTGACCAAAATTAGATATTAGAAGAGAAGGAGAAGAGGATGTGGAAAGTGGAAATGTATCAACTTTGTAATTGATCTTACTAAGGAGTCAGAAGATACTATCAAAAGAGAGAATTAAATATAAACTAGTTATAAAAGTAACCATTAGAGAAATGACCACCAAAACAACAACTACAACATTTCCAAAGAATATTTAACATTATTTATTGGTTAATGGTATAAGGAGTGAAACAAATAATTAAAACTTTATGTAACTGTTTGCACACATCCAAGATATATGCAGAAAAATAGAAGTTAAAAGATGGAAAAGGGTATACCAAACAAATACTCGCCAAAAGAAAGCTGATATAAAAATACAAGGAGAACTAAAAACTGGACAACGTATACAAGTAAGGAAAGAAAATGATCAAATTAAGGTATTTTAAAGCACCTTTGCTGTTTGTGAGGATGGTAAAAGTATTGATTACCTGTATATGGACAACTTATTTACCCTTCAGGGGCTCTGATGACCTTCTCTGGGCCTTTTTGACTCTCCAGCTAGGATTGATGCCTATTTTGCCCTTCCCCAACAAATAGCTTTAGGACCAAAATGGATGGGAAGAAAAAGATCTACTCTAGTGTTAATTACAAAGAGAAAAGAATAACTATAGTAAAGAAGCCTCATAGACACTACCCAAGTCAAGTGAACATCATCATCAGTAATGGGACAAATCAAAATGACGTGCCACCTGATAGGATGCAATGGGAATACAGCATCACTTCTTGATATTCTGCCAAAAACGCATAATCTAAATCTCATCATGAGGAAGCATCAGACAAATCCAAATTGAAGGACATCCTATAATTTTCAAAAGTATCCAGGTCATTAAAATCAAGGAAGGACTGAGAAACTGTTCCAAACTAAAGAAGACATAAGCAACACGACAACTAAAGACAACGTGATTCTAAACTGAATAGTTTTCATCTAAAGGATGTTTTTTGGATATCTGGTGAAACTTAAATGTGACCTAGGGATTACATGGTAGTAATGTATCAATGTTAATTTCCTGATTTTTGATGATTGCATCAGAATTATGTAGAAGAACTTCATTACTTATATAAAAATACACACAAAAATATTAGGGTGAATTAGGGAATCAAATCAGGAATTTATTATCAAATGTAGTTCAATTGATAGGTCAATTGATACAGAGTGATAAACTTGGAAACTAGCAAAAGGTGGGAGAAATGAAGGAGGAAAAAATTGTATCAATTCAAAAGAGGATTAAAAAGGGGTAAAAATAAATTTTAAAAAGCAGGAAAAGACAGTATGGTACTGGCATAAAAACAGATACATAGATCAATGGAACAGAATAGAGAGCCCAGAAATAAACCCATCCATATACAGTCATTTAATCTATGACA
>NW_017731525.1:2461129-2499391 GCF_001890085.2 Hipposideros armiger | reverse complement strand
AAAAAAAACTTGTATGCTTGAAAAATTTAAAAGGTCAAATCCAAATAACTTTTGGTCAAAAAAGAAATTCTAATGGAAATTAGAAAATATTTACAATTACACAGTAATGGAAATATTCCATATTAAAATTATGACAATGCAGAAATTAGAGAGCAATTTAAAGACTTAAGAATGTAATTACAAAAGAAGAAAGTGTAAAAATTAATTATTTAAATAAGCATCAAATTTATGAATTTACAAAAAGAACAGAATAAACCAAAGGCAAGCAGAATAAGTAAATTATAAAGATAAAAGAAATTAATAAAAATGAAAACAAACATATAAATATAAAGACAAATTTAACCAAAAATATTTATTGAATACCAGTATGAGTCAGACACTGCTCAAGGTGGGGCCTGGGGAAGCAGCAATGATAAAAACAAGCCAAAACCCCTACCGTCATATACTTTATATTTTAATGTTTTGAAATATATAATGAGTGAATAATTTTAGACTCACAGGAAATTTGCAAAGATGGGATAGAGCGCTCCTGTATATTTCTCAGCCAACTTCCCCAATTGTTAATATCTTACATTATCATGGTGAATTTCTCAAAACTAAGAAACTGTCACTGATACATTACTATTAATAAACCATAGATTTTATTTGGAATTCACCTAATTTTTCCATTACTGTGCTTGTTCTGTTGATTCATTTTTTATACACTCTAGTTCTCTCTTGAAATATACCATCTCTACCTCTGTTTCTTGAATATATTAATCAAAGTCTATGTCTAATAACTTCAATTTCTGGGTCATCTATGGGTCTCTTTTTAATGATTATTTCTTCTGTTGATTTTCAGTTATTTGATCTTGTTCCTTGACATTCTTGGTGATTTGTGATTGCATGCTGAACATTGTGCATGAAAATTTTGGGTCCCTGATTATGTTATCTACCACCAGAGTAAAGGCAGATCACTTTTCTCCAATCAAGGATATGTGTCTGTTGTGAGGTCTGGTCTATTTCTGGTCATTGTAAGGGATGGTCTATTTGCCTGTATTGTTTTATTTAATCATCACAACAAACCTATGAGGCAAGTACATTATAGTCTTGGCTCTGCCACTCATGACTACAACCTTGAGCAAGTGACTTAGCATCCCATATCTCAGTTCCCTCACCTGAAAATGAGAACAATGATACTAGATGGTTCATAATTTTGTTTTGAGGATTAAATGAGTTAGCATTTATAAAGTGCTTAGAATAGTGCCTGGCACATATTATGAAGTGCTAAATATTTTTTTTTGTTTTTATCATGTGTTAGCTTCTGTCCTAAATGTTTTCTTTGTACTAATTCATTTAATCCTCACAGCTACTCTATGAGGTAGGTACTATTGTATCTTTACGTTAGAGGACATAAGTACAATGGGAGCTAAGGGAGGTGAAGCAACATGCTCAAGTAAATGGTTCAATTGGGATTTAAACCCAGGTAGACTGGCTCCAGAGTTTGTGCAGATAATGACGAACCTCTACAACATTTCAGAAACTGTTCTGCATATAAGAAAGCCCAGTTTTAATTAGGGACAGGATTAACACTGAGCAGGGCTGGTTTAAATAGCAGTAATAGATAATAATAGACAATAGGTAATAGCTAACATTCCCAGAGGCCATAATAAGAGTCATTCAGTCTCCATGTCTACATGGTAGACATGTTTTTTCCATCTGCCCAGCATCACCTGGGATTGCTCCCCCAATCTCAGTGGTTGCTCTCACTTCCCTTCTCAACTCCTGGTCAAGGATGACAACATTTTCCAAGCCTAGTCAATGAGATTCAAACCCAGGACTTTTGCAGGAACTAGTGGTAGAGCAGTATTCATTTCCCACTGTTAGGGTAAAAGTCTAGAGATGCTATTAGACATTTTTACCACTATTCCGAGCAAACTTGCCAGAGAATGTAGTCTACATAAAGAGGTCAAAACCAAAAGATGAAGACCATGTCTTGGCAGCACCATCAAATACCTGAATGTTTTGGCAGCCCCACTGAATACCTGGATGCTTCTGAGCTATAGGTACCTGTGGACATCTGAATCACATGAGCCAGTAAATTCCCTTTTTTGCTTTAACTGGAGTGGGTTTGTCACTAATGACCAAAAAATTTCTCACTAATTCACAAGTGATTTCTCACTTAATATTCAATATAACACTATAAAGTAGATAGTGTTACCTCCATTTATGCATTAAGAAATTGAGACTTAGAACTGGTTACCAGGAACTAGTAGAAACAAGATTTAAACCCATTAGGTCTAGGCAGGAACTCCAGTCTAGCTTTATAGTCATATCCTCCTTTGTGCCCTTAGTATGTGCCACATGTTCTTCTATGAATTCACCCGTAGCCCTTTATTAAATAGTTTTCATCTGTCTCTTCCTATCAGCTTGGGAGCCTATCCTCTTATCATCAGTGGGTCAAATGCTGAATAAATGTTTGTCAAATACAGTGAACTCTGCTCAACAGATCCCAACTGTATCTCAACTGTATCCCAACTTCAGTTGGAAACTTTTACCTTCATAAAAAAGAAATAATTGCTTTGATCATGGGCCACACATTCAAGGTCTGACTAACTGGTTTTCTCCTGGACTTTTCAAGGCACAAGTTAAGTTCTACAGTTGCTTCTGGGGTTGACCTCTGACCACTCTCAAAACCACTTAGAATAGAGCTGAACCAATAGGATCTTTGAGAGCCTAAGACACTTGTCCGCATTTAGTAAGATGCTAGCAGTTACAAATGTAACCCATTGTTCTAGTCACACAGAATATACTACAAGTGTCACAATCGTTTAATTGTTTTCCCATCAATGAATCCTATGTCTTATTTAAATAAAGCCCTTTCATTCACAATTGGCCAAATTTAAGTCTAATGAGTATTTTTTTTCAAGGTACTGATCTCTTTCTCTTTCTCTCTCTCTCTCCCCTCTCCCCTCTTAGAACCTCAGAATGTAATTCTGGAGTGAGGTGGGCCCTTAATTCAATACAACTGGTATACCTATAATAAGAGAAGAGAGAGATACACAGGGAGAATACAACATGAGGACAAATGCAGAGATTGGAGGGAGGCATCCAAAAGCCAAGTAGCGTCAAGGATTGCCAGCAATTCCACAAGCTAAGAGGAATGAAACAGATTCTCCCCTAGAGACTTCAGAGAGAGCATGGCTCTGCCCAACACCTTAATTTCAGACTTGTAGCCTCCGAAACTGTGAGAGGATTAATTTCTGTTGTTTTAAGTCACCCAGTTTGTGGTAGTTTGTCACGGTGGCCCTAGAAAACTAAGACATTACTCTTGGGAAATAAAAAATAATTTCTAACTCACAGGATAATTAAAGAGATTAAACAACAGAAAGTATACAAAGAGTTTAGCAGTGCTGGCACATAGAATAATAAATATTCAGGAAATGGTAGCTATGATTACCAATAACTGCCGCTAATAATATTATACTATAAACTAGTAATAGGAATCACATGAAACTCTCCAAGAAAACCATTATGCTCCCCCCACCTTCCCCACTCTTTTAGCTTAAGAGGCTGGAACACCTGGCATCTCCCTACTCAAGGATCTCTCCCAGTAATGGTAACTGAACAGCACACCAAGGATACAGAAGTGTTTGCCTGGCCATTAGATTCAGCCTTGGGGGAACTCTGGTTGACACCACTTACATTTCTTTGTCTGGAAGTGGAAGAAGGACCAAGTCAATAGGCATTCCTCACACTCCCCCCCAAAAAAACCCATCAATCTTGGCCTAGGTGACTATCACATTGAACATTTTCAGGCAGCTTTTTCAACCTTGGAGGTTTGGGCAACCTGCCAGTAATGAAGATGTATTAATGCTTAATGCAGCTTAATGTAATAGGTGTCATGTTCATAATTTACAGAAGCTCTTTCTAAAGTATTAAATTCATTTATACTCCTTAAAAGCTACTCAATCGTGGGGGCTTAGTTCGGTAGGGTTTCTTTTTTAGGATCAAATGATATATAAATTGTTAACATATCCAAACTCATCCATTAGTGCATGTGAAAGCAATAAATGTGCCAAAGTAGCAATAACATGATCGAGGAAAGTCATTGTGGTCATTAGGGCTGAAAGGGTTTCATTTATGGCCCTGGGAAAGAGAATGAAGGCTGTAAAATAGACCCAGGAGTTCTCACTGACTAGGCACCCTGCCTCATTATGCTCAAATAAAAAAAAAATTTAATGTATATTTAAGTGCTCAAAAGTAGCAATGAGTTTTGCCTTCCATTTTACAGCAGGTTGTCCCCCCTGCTTCCATCTGCCATTTTGAGAAAAGAAAATGAAATGGATTGATGAGGGCTTCACATCCCAACTGTCTGTTTGTAGAATATTGATTGGCCTCTTGGTAAATAACTCTAAGCAAAACAGGGGGGCATGACTAACGAGAGCCCTTACTTGTTGGACAGATCTGGGAGGTCAGGAATTGATGGAACTATAAATCCTAACACCGCATTTCCAAAGTAGTTCCAGTATCAACATAGAGATGAGAAGAAGCTCTAACTTTGTATATCTGATTGAGGAACCACTATTACCCTATTATGATCTACTGCCATCCACCGTTACTCGTGTCCCTGTGAGTCAAGTTCCCTCCCCGCCTCCCCAAAATATTGCAGAATGCCAAGAAGCACTGCAAAAAGAGAGGAAAGTAAATTAATAAAAACTTTAAAGTAAAGGTATTCTAGCTAAGTTAGTGCTCCTCAATCCTTGATATAATTAGAATCACTTGGGAGTTTTTATAAACTAGCAATATCTTGACCCCACCCCAGACAATTAAATCTCTAGGGCTGGGACTTGGCCATCAGCATTTTTTAAGTGCTCCAGGAAATTCTCTTGTACAGCCAGGACTAACAACCATGAATTTAACTAATACAGTAAAAACCTTGGATTGCGAGTAACGTGGTTTACGAATGTTCTGCAAGACAAGCAAACATTTCTAATACCTTTTAACTTGGTAAACAAGCGATGTCTTACAATACGAGTAGTTTTGATTTATGCTCAAATCAATTATGAATTATGCTTGCAAACCAAATTATTACTGTATTATGAAAGCTCTAAGTAAATATGATATGACACATTAGTCATTGCTTCTTATTTAGAGTTCTCATGGAGCAATGTGTTGCAGACATTCAAGGTTTGCCCAGGCACACCCTCAAGAATTCAACAATCTGTTCAATCTTCTCTGCTGGGGGCTTCTGGAATCAAGGGGAACCTTCCACCCAGGAGTCATTTCAGTGGCTGAAAAGCTATAAAGGCTTAACGTGTAGTTCATTCTCCAAGGAAAGCTCTCTTGTTGCTCTCGGGTCACCTGCCCTTCCTCAGTCCTCAAAGCATACTAGACTCTGACCCTGCTATGGCTCTGGCCCTTACTCACCTGGACAGACAGCTGGGATGGTGAGCACCAGAGATTTTTACCAAGTCGGAATCCTGTTGAAGATGTCGCCCTGAGCGCCTGTTTGTCTATGAAAAGTCAGACTTATCTTCATGGCAGGAGAGTTGGGGTCAGGACTCTTTGCTGAGCACAGCCTGAATAAGGGTGGGGCAAGGGGCAAATGTGGGGGCAGGGGGAGTTCTAACTACAATTCAGACAGCCTACTAGCGGATCAGGGAGTAAGTGTATCTAACCGCCTCTAATTAAGTCATGTCATGTAGCCAGATTCAACTTGGAGAAAGAAATGCCTACAGTAATTGCATTTAGTACATTTTGTAGCATGCTCCCAATCATAACTGCTAATTCAATTGTACGTTCATTCTGCCAGCTCATTGCCATTAAGCACACATTTAATTACTTCAATAAAGAATTAATATGCAGCACACAAAAGGAGGGACGGAAGACAGTGCCAAGGCACACAGCTGCCCCAGCGTTTAGCCCAGAGATAAAACAAGAATATCACTGGGCAGCATAATCCTGCTCCAAATACATCATTATTAGATGAACATTCCAGACTTTTATTTTCATGCTTGTTATGCACTGTTCCACATGCATATATTTCTGTGGCACCAGAAAGAGCTGTAACAAGCACCCGACAGCTTTCCATTGTTGTCTCAATCACATGCCCACCCCCCACCCCATCTTCCTCCAGGCTTGTAAGGCTGCGCTTATCTGGTCTCTAGGGGAAGGCTTACAGTCTCTACATTACAACATCCTGAGATAAGGACCCTCGCTTGACATTGTTCCTGCCTGTGCTGCAAACAAGTGACAAACCTGGCATGTATAAAAAGAGAGAGAGAGGGAGAATAACAAAGCCAGAGCCCCCTCCTCCCGCCTCCTCACACCACCACCTCAAAGGACAGCCCATCAATTCTCCAGGATGTACACAATCATTATTGTAAGGAAAACAAAGGCCAGTGTCAATTGTGCAGTGTTATAAAGCAGTCCCTCAAATTAAAACCATGTACCTAACTGCATCTGATGGCAGAAGCTATTTAGCAGTGATATTTTACGGAAAGGCAATGAAAAGCAATAACTGCTTTATTTAATGTATCTGTTCAATCCAGCTGCCCTGGATAGGCCTTAATAGAAGCTGTCGATCAATGTCAGGCCCTTAGAAATAACTGCACCAGACTGCAATAAACATGAAGGAAAGATAACTAGAACTACGGATCAGCCTCTTGTTACCTTTCCTGCACCCAGAGATTTGTCATTTGTTTATACTGCTCATAATAGCTGGCTTGATCATTATCATCTTACCCACCTGGTATTGTGGTGGGCACGCCAGGGTGGGGCGTGAGAGAGGAGAGAGAGAAGCAAAATTGGAAAGGGAGGGAGAAGGAAGAAATATGAAATATAAGACAAAAAGGTAAGGGATAATGAAAGAAAGTTTGCTCGGGACACGTGAGGTTAAATGTTGTAAAGTAGACATCCTGGCACCCTTGTTAAAATGCTAGCATAGCTCCTCCTTTCTTTACCACCTTTTGACAGGTTTTTCCTTAAGATTAACTAAATAGGGCATGAATGTTTACTGTCAGTGTCTTTAAGAAAGTCTTGTGCTACCAAAAAGACCCTAAGAAGGCCTGTAGCCAGGACAGCCCATACCCAACCATGGCTCCATTGGCCCTCTCCATCCATTCACCCTGAATGGTGGTGTTTCCCATGCTCCAGCATCAGCTCTTGCCAGTTTGGCCTACTCCCCATCCATATACAAGCTCATCTACTCTTGTGACCTTACCACCTATAACAGGGGTTGGCAATCCGCAACTCACAGGCTAATCCAGCCAGCAACCTGTTTTCTAACATTTTATTGGAACACAGCCCCATCCATTTTTATAGGCTTTGTCCTTGTCTGCTATAGTGCTAAAACAGTTGAGCAGCTGTGGCAGATACTGTATTGCCCCCCAAAGCCTAAAATATTTACTGCCTGGTACTTTTCAGAAAGTTAGGAAGTTTGCTTATACTTGATCTATAGAGAAAACATATATATATTCTCCAGCCCAGACCTCTCTTCTCATCTCTAGACCTACCTTTCCATTTGCCCTCCACCCTATTCCTCCATCAGGCTGTCTACATACAACTCACATGTAATACATCCACAATCTAATTCATTTTTTCTTTCCAAACCTACAATTACCTGTTTTGTATCTCAAGCAACGGTCTCATTACCCATTAAGCACCCAGATGACAAAGCTGAGTCATCTTTAGCATAAACCTCACTCCAGTTTTCCTCCCTATCTCCTCCCCCACCACCTTCCAATCAGCCCCTCCGTCACTGAAATGTACCTCAAACACGTCCTATCTGCCTGCTTAGACACCGCCCCTGCCCATTGCTGCCCTGTTCATTTACCTGGACTTTCACAACCTCCTAACAGGTCTTCCTGTTTCTAACCCTTCTGTTACCATGCCCCCACCAGAACTATCTTTCAAAGGCGCAGATGGAATTAAAATAATGACAATTTTAAAAATAAAATAATGACAATTATTTATTTAGTGTTGAGTACCTCCCAGGCACTGTTCCAGGTACTTCCCATGTATTTATTTACTCATTTAATTCTCATTAAACCCTATAAGAGAAAGTAGGTCCTATTTTCATTCCCTTGAGGAAATTGAGGCTTAGAAAGGTTTTATAAACTTGCCAAGGTCACATAGTTGGCAAATCACTACATGGGTCTTGAACTCAAGATCATCAGTCTCTAAAAGCCCAAGGTTTTCCCCACAACTATAATGCTTTTGCCTACTTTACAAATATTTGATAGTTCCCTACTCCCCACTGAATAAAAGCTAACCTTAATTTATATGGCATTCACATTTTTGCATGTCCTTCCTACGTGTTCTCCCATCACACACTACTATCTCAAAGTCTTGATATACCATAAACATACCATGTGATCATGCAGTTAATGGGCCAGCTCCTCATGAAAGTGCCCTGACCCCCACACCCATTCCAAGCTCCCTAGGAGAATTAAGTGTTCCTTCCCTGGTGCTCCTTATCCCAGGATGACACTTATCAAACTGTACTACATTTAAGTGTATGTGTCTCTGCCTCCTAAAATAAGTTCCAGATCTTTAAAAGGGACGACTAAGTTACTGGCTCAGGGTCAGTGCTACTGAGTCCAGGAATTGAACCTGACAAGTCTGAAGTCAGAATTTATGTTTTTCACCATTATCCTGCACTACATTGCTATTGCCCACATCTTCTTCGGTAGGGCCCAGATCACTCTGTACAGTAATCCCCACTTATCCATGTTTTCAGCTACCCTTGGTCAATAGCAATCTGAAAACATTAAATGAAAAATCCCAGAAAAAAAATTTACAAATGTTAACTCGCCCTCTCTTCTGAGTATAGCGTGATGAAATCCCTTGCCATCCAGCTCCATTCCAGCTGGAACAATGAAGCATCCCTTTGTCCAGCGTCTTCACACTGTTTACACTACCCGCCTGTTAGTCATTTAACAGCCGTCTCAGTTGCCAGAGTGACTGTCAAGGTATCGCAGTGCTTGAGTTCAAGTAACCCTTATTTTACTTAATAATACCCCCAAAGTGCAAGAGTATCACAGGTATGTATGTATAGAAAAAAACATAGCATATAAAGGGTTCGGTACTCTCTGCAGTTTCAGGCATCCACTGGGGGTCTTAGAACGCATCTCCCACAGATACAAGGGGACTACTGTACTTCAATTATTGCTCCAAATGTCTGTCTTCACAGTCTTCTTCTAGATGTGAGCTCCTAAATGTCATATCTAAAGGGACACATCTGACTCATCTTTGCATGTCCAGCACCTTGTACAAATGCCCAGAACAAGCAGAGACTCAATAAATCTTTGTTAAATGACTTTCTGAACATCAGTGCTCTTCAAGAGACCTGAAGTAAGGGTTTTGATGTGCTCGTCACTAAAAACAGATGATCACAAACAATAGCATGGATACTGCAAGGACTCTTAACAGATAGAACCACAAGCCTAAGTTCTAGGCTTAATTCCACCTTTCACTTGCTCTGGGGGCTAAGTGCATCACTGCACTTTTCTATTGCCTCTTTTGCAATATAGGACCTTCTTTACCAACCTATTAAAGTCTTAGGAGTTTACAAACAATGTGTTGTTGCTTATTTTAAAGTATAAGACATCCAGCATTGCTAAATATTCCTTCCGTCCTCAACGGTGAAATGGTGCTGTGCCCTGAGTCTCAATTCTGAAGCTTTTTTTTCCTCTTCTCTCCCTCAGTTACTCCCAAAGTGAGTTATTTGACCTTTGGAGAAAAACATTACCAGAGCTGGGATTTGGAAAGCCTCGCTTTTAGGGACTCAATACATATAAGCCTATTAGTCTTACAGGTCTGAATCTGCATGGCTTATAGGGATACATATCTCATTCCAATGTTAGTGTATGTGCTGCCGAAGTGAGCACGGGATACATATCTCATGAGGAAAGACTTGCACTACCTTCTCTTCCTCGAGGCCCAAAATTTATTTTATTCTAGGCATAGCGAAGACACCGTTATGTCCCTCTATACGGTTCTCTGAATTCCTGCCATAAGAAGCCGTGCGTGAAACAGTACGTGGAAGCATGATGATATGTGGCAGTCATTACAAGCACTAGGCCCTCGTCTCAGCAGACAAGCGATCACTCCCTGGTATTGGTCCTTTTGTTGAAAAAATAAGCAGTAAAGCAGAGCAGCAGTCTTTTAAAGGATCTCTTTGCAAATAGGGGCTGAAACTGTAGGGTGCTTTGGTTAGTTGGAAGCTTTATTTGTACTTTGGCCTTGGCTTGAAAGAATAACATTTTGGAGATTCTCTTTCCAGTAGTTAGTCAATGATCACTAAGGTAATTGGGTTCTCTGATGTGATGGATTGTAGTGCCCAAAAAGATGTCACTCACAAATTTAATCTCCCTGAGTCTTAAAGCACCATCTTCTTGATCCAAAGAAACACAAAGTCAGACGCAGGAGAAGAGTGGGATACTATACATGTTATAAAAATCTTTCATTTGTAAATTTAATAGGGCAAATACAGTTTGGTGAAAAATGCTTCCAAAACTAAGGCATCTGGCATAATGCCAAAAATAGAAAATTTCTATGTTCTTGTTGATTTCTTTGTTCTCTAGCAACTAAAGGTGAATCACTGTGACTCCTGTCTTATTTTGAAGAAAAACTAGCAGTTCGTTTCATCAGCAAATATGTATCTTTTCATTGTGAGAAGCATATCAAAACACTAGTGATAACATTATGAAAATTATTTGCTAGAAAATTACAACAGCCCAAATTCCTCAAGCCTTAAAGAAATGATGGCAAGCCTAACAGAAATTGGTGCTCAAGTATTTTTTAAATTCACCTGCTTTATATTCATCTTTTATGTGTAGTTGGTTCCTATGAGAATCTGCGATGAAACTTGAAGAATATTTGCTTACGTTCTTTTCTTTCTTCTAGAAAACTACTACTTTAAAAAGTTCCAATAAACTTTCCCTAAAAAAGTATTAATGTTTTTGTAAATTGCTTTTTTGGTTAAATGAGAGAACACCATCACGTACCAACATTACTTTAGGTCTAATATTAATTCACTTCAAGTTTGCCTTCCCCAACCCCTTTTCAGGTTTGCTTTCTAGGCTTCTCCCTGAAATTTTAAGTAGTGGGTGTGAGCTAAGAGTACAGTGTGGCCATTCCTTTGCTGATTGGCAACCTAACACCTACTACCATCCCCAAATATCTCAGCCTGTCTTACTGATCATGTTCTGACCAGTAAATGTAAGTTTTTATTAGGCGGGGTCTTTGGAAGAACTTTAGCATCTCCTGATTTAAAGAAAAAAGTGAGGGGGATACATTTGGCTGGCATAGCCCCTCGCTTCTTTGCCCCTCCTCAACTTCCTGACTGGAATGCAGACATTTGGCCTGGAGGTGCAACAGCCATCTTGTAACTATGCGGCAATAAGCAAGAGGATAAAGGAATATACAGAAAGGATGGCAGAGCAAACTATGGAAAAAGCTTGGTGCTGGGGTCGGCCGAGTGGCTCAGTTGGTTAAGAGCTCGCTCAAGAGTGTGAGCTCTGAGCAACAGCGGTTCGAGTCCCGGCCCGAGCTGAGCAGCCACTGAGCTGCCAACAGGTGGCAGGATGGCTCAGCTAAAAAACAAACAAACAAACAAACAAACAAACAAACAAACAAAATCTTGGTGCTGATGGCATCACTGAAGTATCACACCAGCCTTGAGCAACCTACCCCTGAACTTCTGTTGGCATTCAGCCCCATCACCTGAAGCCACTGTTAGGTTTTCTGTTACTTATCAGCCAAATGAACTGCCTGATGAAAGCAAGAGCACGGGGTGGGGGGGGGGGGGGGGGGGGGGGTGAGAGGGAGAAGAACAATAAAGTTGTGACTTTTCAGAAATATAAGCAAAGCAAAACAAAACAGGAGACCCAAGTAAGGTTTCAAGACACAAAAACCTAGCAACAAAGGGAAAGGTCCACCTTTCCAGCTAATACCAGTGTTGACTGAGCTCTCCAAGTGAAGGGCTAAAGAGGTTCCTGAGGCAGTGACGCAGAGCAAAGAGCTCCTATTACACCATTCTGCATTTCAAAATAAGCTTTTATAGGACCCTTTAAATCCAATCACATATGTTTTAGGTCACAAGGGGCACAAAGGTGGGGGAGGGCCAGTAAGGTGAAGGCTTGAAGCTGGAGAAGTTAAATCTTTTCAGTCCTGATTCTATTCATTTAGCTAGTTTCCAATGTCCTGCCCATATATATATATATATATATATATATATATATATATATATATATATATATATATATAGAGAGAGATATATAAAGAGAGATTGAGAGAGAAAGAAAGAAAAGAAATGCAGAATCCGTATTGTTTGCCACTCATTTCACATGCATATATTCAGAGCTGCACATTCCTTGAGGTCAAAGATTGAGTGTTGTCGTCCACTCTAGTGCCTGGCACACAGTGGGACATTCAATAAATGCTTGTTGAATAAATGAATAAATGTCATTTCCATTTAATTCTCCTGTTGCAAAATTTTCAGGCTTAACTTCTCTAAAACAATGATTCATATAGTAAAAAATTAATTCCTGATTTTTTTCTTCTCTATATTCCTTGACCTTTCCTCATAAAAACACCATTTATCTCCTAATATAGCTCTGGTTTAATTCCCATAGGAAGGGTCTATGAGGAATCCATTGCTGTAAATAGAATAAATGAAGAGGGCAAGAGTTCTGCGTCCTTACATTTGTCTCCCAAGAGTCTCTACTCCATTTCTGCTGCTTCTCTGCCTTCTGAGAGCAAATGGAACAAAAGCTAACACAATAGTTAATGAGAAAATAATCAACTATTGCCTCTACAATACACTTAGTGTCAAATACATCCACGGGGATCTGTCTCTAACATTTTCACACAGAATTGCATACCAGAGAAGATAATATAAAACCTAATTTGGATTCCATTTGTTTTTGACTTGGGGGAGAAGGGCGGTTGGAACAATAGCTAATCCCAGAGTTCTCTCTTCCACAGAAAATTTAAATAAACAGCTTTCTATATGAGGAAAGCTCCAAATGACAACTATCAAGCAAGCAAGGCTGAGAATCCACACCAGGAGCTGATCCATTCACAGCGCTTTTTCACATGGCTATGGCTCTGACCGGTGTCAGCCAAGCCATGCTGGGAACTTGAACACCTTTTACCCAGCATGGTGGCAGTGAGGCTCTTTTAAGCCTTGGGAATAATAATGACTTAAGTTTTTTATAGTAGCTTTTAAGTCAAAAGATGTCTAAGTGATTTTCCCTACCCACCGGGTTAAACCTTTGTTTTCCCTTGCATTTTCAAAAGCATTTCAGCATGAATCTGAGACCACAAGCACAAGTGGCATAAATGGCTCGGGAAGATGAAGGGCTGGGGGAGGCAGCAGGAACAGCACTCAGTGAACAAGCTGGTAGCAGTGCGCTCCTAGATGGAGTCACATGTATTTCACATGAGGGAGGCTGCCGTAGGGGTCACTCAGAGGTAATCACTAATGTTAACTCAAAGAGGAGGTAGAATTTAGCAGTCCTCCAGGGCAAATCCACCCCAAATTGGCACCATTTAAACCCTCCGCAGGAATGCCACTCACAGCTTAATCTTCACCCCCAGCAAGAAGCCTCATTCTGCACCTCTCTCTAAGACTGAGA
This sequence comes from Hipposideros armiger, assembly GCF_001890085.2. Lineage (NCBI taxonomy): Eukaryota > Metazoa > Chordata > Mammalia > Chiroptera > Hipposideridae > Hipposideros > Hipposideros armiger. Next base: position 2,485,766 of record NW_017731525.1, on the reverse strand, counting down.
CCTCGGGGCCTGCTGCTTCCCTAGGAGAGCATCAGGAAGGAGTTGATGGCCGAGTACAGCAGCAGGGCCATTACTGAGGCAGCTGGCAATGGCCCCCATGTTTTGTCATCCCTGATGTTCCATCACTACAGCAGCTCTCAATTCATAGAAATAAAAAAGGGAAAGGAACGGTCAATTTAACACAGCATCAAAGAGATTTTTTTCTAGGCAGCCAATGACTGTCTGTAGGAACCAGTTGTCTTCACAGAAGTCACCCACAAAACTCCAAGAGGAGAAATGGGAGGCAGGCGGTTTAAGGAGGACAGCCTGAGGTGTGACGCTTGCTAAAGAAAAAGCCACTGCCGTTCACTCTAAGCATGAACTTGCTGTCCAAGCCCCATGTTGCCAGCAGACACACCACAGACCCAGACCCGACCCAATGCAAAGGGAGGTCCACTGCTTTTCAGTGACCACTGGAGAGGATCCACGCAGTTGGGGTCATTTCCCTGAAATGCTGGCGATGGGGTAAATCTCAGAACCTGACTTTTCCTGAGGCTGTGCAATAAAGACACAAACCAGGCCTCTGGGGCCAAGCTTACCTGGCGCAGAATTCCGGCTCTGCCACTTCTATCTGTATAACCCTTTGCAGATTACACTCCCTGAGCTTCAGCTTCCTCGTCTGTACAATACCTATAATGTTGCTGTGAATTTAAATGGCTTGATTTATGAAAAGAACAACTTTTATTTTGTTTGTTTGTTTTTACTTTTAGATTCAAATTTCCTAACACTTAGAAAAATAGGCACAAAATTCATTTTTTAAATGTTTTATACATGCATTTTTTTTTTAAGATTTTTATTGGGGAATTGGGGGAAAGGGAACAGACAAGTTGCTATCCTTTTTTTTTTGTTCTTCAGTCTAGTTGTGGAAGACGTCGCCTCACTGGCCCAAGTTGGCACCATCATTGCGCTCTTCCCAGGCGAGGCAGATCAGTCACCGGCTTCTGGACAGCCGCTCACTGCTGCTGCTGGCTGCTCACGCCGGCTGCTGGCCATACACGGTAGCCCATGGCAACTCACTGCCACAGAGGCTGCAGCCTACACCATCGCTGGCGACTCACAGCAGCCCAGCTCCAGGTTGAGCTGTTGTTCAGCATCTTAGCTGTGGAGGGCAGTGTCACTGGCCCTCATATGTGGGATCCGAACCAGGGCCCTCTGGTGTCCCAAGCCAGCTCTTAACCAATGCGTCACTCAGCTGGCCCCCATGCATTTTTTAAAGTGGACACAATAACATCTTATTATATACCAGGAAAACTTATATCAATCAGTCAAGTCACCAATTTCAATTTTTGACACTCCTCAGAATATTAATTTTTAAATTGATGTTAAAAGTGTTTTGGTTTTTATTGTCAATAGTAAATCTGCTCTGAGTTTTATTTTTTAATACGTACCTGAATTTTAACACTTGCACAGAAACTTTTAAGGTATTTGGCATATTTAAGAAATCAGGTAAATAGTTACTGAGGAAATAAGTTCCTTTATGATACCCAGCTCTAGTTTTTGGTAATTTAAATTCAAATTTAAAAATTAACATTAAATAGAGTGCATCCAGGTTCTCAGATGATTGGTTTAATTATTCAATGCCTAAGTGTTTTGGTTAGTCTAAACAAAGATCAATGTGCTAGAAAATTACAGGAGAAATAAAAAAAGAAATGACCTCCCACAATTTGATTCTTAAAATTGAAAAATCAATTTTATACATAAATTCAAGATGGCTAGTATCTTGTTCCTTTCCTTTTCTTTGAATCAGTAAAGCAACACATATGTACTGTTTGCCTCCTGTGGCAAAGGATCTGTGACTGGAGCTACAGAACCTCTAGAGATTTATCAGTTACCCAAATGGATCCCAAATGGATCCTCAACTAGTTGAATGGTGGGAAAATGGGGTGCAGTTCTTCTAGGACTGTGATTAAAGTGCCTTCACTGAGTGAGTCTCTTATTTGGATTTCCCACCACTGTAATGACTCTATATGGTTATCTATCTAGCTTGCTATCTTGTCACATTACTAAAATGATTTAACAATGACCTACCAACTGGAAGATAGAATGTAAAAGACATTTTATCTATAATTCATACAATGTATATGTGTATCTATCTATTTATCTATTTATCTAGCTAGCTATCTTTCTAGCTATCTTGTCATGTTATTAAAGTGGCTTAACAATGACCTACCAATTGGAAGATAGAACACAAAAGGCATTTTATCTATAATTCATTCAATAAATGGCCAGTGTCTAGCACACAAAGAGAAAGAGAAGGGGGAAGAATATCTATTGATGATATACCACGTGTTGGATGTTTTATATACTTTTCCTCATTTAATCCTCACAATAATCCTATGTGGTAGATGTTTATTATTATAGCCATAGTATAAGTGAGAAGACTGAAGTCAGGAAAGGCTAAGTGACTTGCCATCATCATAACAAGGCTCTTACACCATCATTGTTTTCCATGAGGCCTCTACAAGTATATTACCACATTGTCCACAATTACCAAGAAAACTACAGGACTTCCCCAAAACTGTTGCAAACCATTGAGAAACAATATTGTATATAGATAAGAGGTTGGTTTTAGAGTCAGGCTTGCACTGAAGTCCATGTTCTGCCACTTACTCATATAGGATCTTTGGCAAGTTACTCTCCTAGGCTTCAGTCTCCCCATTTTTAAAAGGCAAAAATAATTTAATTCATCACAATGTCATATTATATGAAAGAATACATATAAAATACTTAGCCCAGAACAAAAAAATATATAGAGTGGTTATTACCAGGCAAGGTGGTAAGACTTTAAGCTCTCTCAACCATTGAGTTCAGTAAATATTTATTCAACTGTTTCATTGTTAGAATAACCTAGCCATGTTTAAACATTTTTGGCTCTCCCTTACTTCTATAATCTTAATCTGGATGACTTGCTGTAGGGTTCAAAAACATTTATTTCCTTCCCACACTTAAAAATAATTCTTTTATTAGTATCGTTAGCCATGACCCCAGCACACACAGTAAAGTTTCCTGTAATATCTATATCTAAGAAACAAGCAAGCTACAAAATAAAACTTTAGAAGTGAGTTGTAAGGTAATAGCTACTTACAAATCTGTTTCTATCAATATTATGAATTCAGTGGCAGAACACATGTTCTCAGTGACAGAAAACATATTCTTAGTCAACCTAACAAGGAAATTGAGTCAATGACACATGGCCATTTCAATCCACAGAGCAGGCTGAAAGCTAAAATGACCAGAATGTGTAATTCAGATGCCACATAAACAAAATAACAATAAATAACAATTTTTAGCTCTCATTTTGTGCTAGACACTGTTCTAAGTGTTTTGGATTTATTAATAAATCTAATCCTCACAACATCCTATGGAATAGATACTATTAGTATTATCATCTCCATTGTATATAGTTAGTATGACTTGAACTCAGGTAGGCTAGTCCATGATTCTAACCACTACACAGCCTTCTCCCCATAGTACTAAAGGAAAGGACAATATATAAATTCTCTGGCTATAATAAAATCAGGTAGTAAATTTATTAGCTCATCATATAAACCCAACTTTTTTATTCTATTCCATGAGCCCATAGCTCAACAAACCAACTCTTACAGATTTTAGACAACACAAAACCTCATTTGGAAGTGTATGAAAATTCGGGGAACTTACTCCCACTTCCACTCTCATATCACTGCATTAATCATCAGAAAGCTCTACACAACAGTAGACATTATCTTTCATTTGGAAAATTCAGTTTGCTGTGGTTAATTTTTTAATGCTTCAGATTCAGCTTCAATTACCCATGAAAAATTACAGATCTTGTGTATTAAATATTAAAGCATTCCTGTAAGGTTGCATATGGTTCTTTCATTTAAAAAAATAGCATAACTTGAGCTTAGAGTGCCACCATCTATATTTCAATTCTATGCACCAAATCTTCCTTTTGCTAAAAGCAAAATCTTTGTGGTTATAATCAACTGTAGAAACCTTAAGAAGGTCAGCAAATCAAGGCCTTTAGACAATAAACGATTCTATAAATTAGTAGTATTTCAAAAGATGTAAAGAAGAGTCATCTTAAAGGAAAACTAAGAATAGTACCTCAGAGCTTGCCAGGGTTATTGTCTTTAATGGGTAAAATTGCATTGACAGCCTGAAATCCTTAGTTAATAGCCAAGAGAAGTTAATTCACAGGAAATGACACTATGAAGTGGCCAGAAAAATTAAGAATTGCTATGGTCAATTTAGTATAACAGCCAGATATTGATATGTCACCAGGTTGGTCCATAATAATAAATAATCTCTTAGAAGGAAAAGAAGCTAGAAGTTATATAAAATTTAAGTAAACAATTTTCAGGGCCTTTCATGTAAGTGTTTTAAACTTTTTGCTAACACTCAACTGTTTCACTTTAACATTCTACAGATTCATAATTAGAAGACCAGCATATCTCAAAATAAAAATCCTTTTTGTACTTAAAAAATTATTGAAGTTCCTTGGGTTAGATCCAAGATGGCCTACCTTAATGTCATATTCAATTATGTATCAGATAGTTTTATTGCAAATTTTATTTATTAATCAAATAATTTATTTAATCCACAAATATCTGCCATTAGCTATGGTCCAATCAGTGTATTTTACACTGAGGATATATAGATGAATAAGAAAACCCACTTGGAAAGTCTGTCAACTCCATTCTGAAGAAAAATTGGGATATTAAAGGAAAGCAACAATAACTCTTAACAGTATACAAAATGCTTCCCACAAATGCTATTTTACCTTCAGAACTTTTCTTTGAAGAAGTGAATGCTGTACCTTTTTTAAAGATAAAAAAGAAAAAAACAAACCTGAGGCTCAAAATCTTCATGTAAATTACCAAGGGTAATACTGCTAATAAAAGAAGCAGAACTTAACTTGGAAATTCACCTTCAAAATCCAAAATCATCCTATTGCATATTGTTTCAGTGTACAAGAGAGAAATGGATGATGAACCTGGAAATGGAACCTCAAATATTTAACCAATTAGGGATAATTTTTCTCATCAAACCCTCTGAGGAAAAGGGCAAGAACAACAACACTGAATATTAGGACATGGGTCTAACAGCCCAAATTATAACTTTCAGCTAATCTTCCTATGGTAAAAAATAGGGCTTCCCACCATCTAGTCAAGAGTGAGACATGGGGGTAAATATTGTTCCACTTCCAACAGCTCATACTTGGAGTGACTTCCTTCTGACCTCAATATCCTAATTTTCCATCTCTTACATTGCCACACACCATTGCATTTCTCCCAGACCATCATTCCCTTCATGGCTTCATTTGTGTCTTTATCTAGCTTTAAAACTACGATCAGCCATTTCCAAACTGCTCGTAGTACCTGAAGATGCTTTGTCCCTTGACTCCTAAGCCCTGTCTTACTTTTATTATGATGAAGAAAGTCAGAAACTATGATGATTGGGCCCACTGTACATTTTTGTTCTCTGACTTGATCCCCAGCCTCTCTGTTCCTCATCTTACTCTTCTTTTACTGCTTTCTTCATTTTAGCTATTTGACAACATTTTCACATTTCCCAAGGCTCTGGCCCCAATCTCACTGCTTAACTTCTGTCCCTACTATCATAGCAGCTTTCAGGAGGCAACTAAACCTCTAATAAGGACACCAGTTAGTAAACAGGAATGTATGAACTTTAGTTTAAGGTCAAATTTTGAAGATAATGATTGATGGTGGAAAATGGAGAGTAAAAGAGTGGAAAAATAATTCTAGGTTACACCAGCAGCCTGTGAGTGGCTTCAAAACTAGAAACATATGGGGAAGGTACAAGCAAGTTTAACATATCAAGGAATTTTATCTGGTGAGAGATCATTAGCAATATCAGAAATGGAGGGTACCAATTGGTAGACCCCAAAGTGCCATGGTTGAAAGCAGTTGACTGAGATCATATTTTGTCCTTGGAAGGCAAGTTGTGTGATTTTTTTTTCATTGTTTAAAAAAGATGATGGGAAGAAGGAAAATCCATTGAAGACCAAAAGGGAGCCAGAAACTCTCCCTGTTTTTATCCTCTCTCTTTCCAGATATTCCTTTTTCCTTTTTTTATTAGTATGTTTAAGTTTTCGTTATAATATTAAGATGTTACCTTATACAAAATAGGTTCAAATAACCAAAGACCTATATTTGTATTTAGCTATTTAAGTCAAAGATATTATATCTAATACATGTATATGAAATTCATTAATATTAAGGAGGGCAAATGTTTAATATTTACTCCCCTTTGGAATTTATCATTGTATTTAAATAATGCTGGACTTTTTTTCCTAATATAACCCGGACTACAGGTCTGTGAGTATAATGGACACTTACAGGATGCTGTGCCCTGCACCACCTGTCACCATTTAGAAAGGACCCTAGTTCAGTAGGAACAGGTCATGAACTCCAATGCCAGGTTGCTTGGCCTAAAAATCTCAATTTTATCAATTTCAATTTCATATCCTGCCAAGGTAATGAGGCAAAAAAATGTCTACCTATCTCTAAGCCTCTATTTTTTCTTTATAAATTTGAGGGGTTAAAAATAGTACCTTCCTCATGAGATAGTTAAGAATGAAATAATATAAGCAAAATGGTTAATATGGTTCCTGGAATATAGTAAGCACACAATATATTTAAGGTAATATAATTATTCTAGAACTGCTTCTCTTTCTCAGCCACATGACTGTAACAGAATCTTACATGATACGAAGAGCAACCTCCCTTGACCATAGTTGATTAATCCAGGATTAGGATCCCCACCTTAACAGAACCCATGAGTCCCTTCTCATATTTAGATTGCACTGTTTCCAAGACCTCATGCTAGCTCTTCAGAAAAATGCAAATATCTTTATTAAAATGTTAAAGGAATTTCAGAAAATAATTACAGTGTAGGAAGGAGAAGATTAAAGTTCTAATACACCTGAATTTTCTTTTGAATTTCCAAAGGGATGGTACCTTAAGTCTTAGACCTTCATGAGAGAAGAAAAATTCTCTATGAACAATTCCCCCTACTCCAGACTTGGCCCTCCCTTCCCTAAGTTCTTCTTTTCACAAATCACCCTACAACTCCTCCTTCTTACCTCTCCTCCATCCACCATCCCAGAGAAGTATTATCTTTGCCAGTGGTTTTTAATCTGGAGCAATCGTGCTTCTCAGGAGACATTTTTGGTTGTCTCACTGGGGGGAGTGATACTGCTGGCATCTAGTGGGCAGAGGCCAGAGATGCTGCTAAGCATCCTGCAATACCCAAGACAGTGCTCCTCCCCAACAAAAAATTACCTGGCCCAAAATATCAGTAATATGGAGGTTGAGAAACTCTAGACTAAACCCAAACAGAAATGAATATTTCCTCCACTAGCAAAAGTCAATTCTACCTTTGGAATCAGTGCTCTCTCATTATTATGTACAAAAGTTTTAACTTCTTCCCTTGTCTACCTGAGTCACATAGTGCTAACTTAGTCTTAAAGATCACTTGATAACATGGGAATGAATCAGGATGATTACATTCATATAATTCAGAATTTACCTATGATGGAGCTGGGAAGGGAGGGGACGTGCCAATCTTCCCACCACAAATATATTCCAGGAAGATACCCGGGAAAAGTTACACACTCTTCAAAAAACAGGTTGAATTAGCAAGACAGGCATTGTAATTATTAATGTTGGAAGAACTTTGGCAGGGAAAAAGTCTTTATGTAAACTTGGTGGATGTTTTAGACTAGGAGAACACTGACTACAAAGTCAGTAATGATAAGTAGGATGATGGAGGACAGTAACCAAACAAATTTCTAGAAGGTAATTATAAATAATATTTCAGTTGGAGCAAGTGATAAACCTTCAAGGACTGATGTATTAACCCTGCCTTTTTTCACAAAAGATATCAATGGACGAACTGTGGTGACCATGTCATGTTACCTGGTCATAAAACTGGCTGAAGGGAAATTAACAGGAAGGTAGAGTAAAGATAAATCTATGATGAAATGTACCTAGAAGGCTAAATAGATAGACTTGTTTTTTACAAAGGCTACTATAACATAAAAAGTATTTAGGGAAAGCACACTAGATATTTTTAAATGAATGTTCTTATTGGCTAAAATTTGTAATAGGAATGAAAGTCAATTGAGCAAAACCTATAGGCTAATTTTGAGATCAGTAAATATATAAGATACAGAGAACTGAATCAGCCAAGTAAAGGACTGAATATTCAAAAAAAAATGTAGAAAAACTAAATAATGCCACACAAAGGTAAATCCAGCCCACTTGACCTTTGCAATGGAAAGAATTAGACATCAGGAGGGATAGTTGGAACAGTCATTGGTCTTAGGACACAAAATCAGAGTAAAACTGTCCAACTCTTTTAAGAGAAAATTAGGGAAAGCTATATGTAGAGTGCAATCTCATTGCAAAAAAATCCAAGCTTGAGTTCTTTATCCAAGTTCACAATCACATATCCTCTATCCCATTGGATAATACAAACAAAAATGATGGCAAAAGAAGCCATCTACTAGTCCACTTGCACATTCCATTATAGAAACCATGAAGTTGTTTGTATGATAGACACAGAGAGGTGCTGTCCAGATCCCCTTTCAAGAAAGAGCTTGCTGCCTCCTGCTCAGTTCCTTCCTCAAGGTCACGCCCTTCCTGGGGCAGCTTAACTGAGCAAGGCGGAGAGACAAAGGCCCACCCTTTCAACCCTTTGCAGGTTGCTTACATGTGATGCTTGCTCCAAGGTTCCTCGCTGCGTTGGCCAAAGTGGTGTTGTTCAACTACTTTCTCTGCCCCATCCTTTTTCCTCTCCTTTCCTTTCACCCTAATAAATATTTTTCACTCCAAACTAATTATCAATTTGAGCCTGGAGAAAGTACTAACCCCTCTAAACCTTAGTTTCCTTATCTATGAAATGATTAAAACACTTACTTCAAGGAATAATTGTAGAGGATAAATTTTAAATAATATGTCATAATAATAATATATGCCTAACATAGTGCCTGGCTTGTAGCAGGTGTCCAGTAATTGTCAGCCCTGCTCCATTTCAACAATAGAAAAAGAGGGAAAAAAGACCAAATAATTTACAAATGGATAAACCTCCCTAAAAAAACAGAACTGGCAAAGTTCAGAACTGAAAAGTTCTGGAAAAGTTTTGAGATATTGATAAAAGCTGGATCTCTTTGTTGATATGTATTATGTGTTGCTTCTAACATTATGGAGAAATGTCTCCTCGATTGCAGTTTATAAATCTAGTTAACAAGTAACCAGAAACAGCAGAAAAATCATAGTGGGGGGATGGGGAAAGATTTAAAGTAACTCTTAAAGCAGTTGTAGCAAGAAGCATGGCTCCATGCCCACACAAAGCTTGAATCTACCCATTCTCCTTTATATCTGAATCTTATAATACAAAGTTTCTAGAGTATTATTGGTCTGAAGTGGGCTGTCCTCAGTAGTGATAGCCACAGAGAAAGGGGATTATGATAGGATATAAGAAAAGGGGACTTGGTAACTGTGAGAATATAATGAAAAGCATTTAGTTATGAAATTCAACATCAAGTTTTTCTATATCCAATAGTACTTTAAAATGTCTTCCATGTAGCACTCTCCATCTTTGACATCAGGGCACATAAGCTTTGCCAAGTGGATGAAAAATATTGACAGCTAGGTTGTTATAAAAATATAGACAGAGGCGCTAGCTTTCAAAGTACAAGATTGTTATTCAACTTGGAAAGCACCGAACAGGGTCTTTCTTCAGGTAGCCAGTCACCTTGGAAGCCACCCATGGCACAGAGGAAAGCTTTAGTAGACATTTCGGTTTCTATCTCTAGGACAAAATGTTGTTTTACCCCCACTGCTCCTAAGAAATGAAACTAGTGTCAAAGATTTAATGCCTTTTCACATTAGTGATGTCAGCACAAAATGGCCATCTTCTCTGAATAATTTATCTTCCCACTGCATAATTTTCTTATCTTTTTTTCTACATTTTGGCTTTTTACTGTAGATGGAGAGGTAAATGGCTGTTAGTCCCCGACAAAACCTGTGGAGCATCCTTCCCATCAATCAATTAAAAAACACTTACCTTACATTCAACATGATTTATTTCTTGTTAATACAATTGTCTCACTATATCCTTCTATTATTATACCCTTAATTCCATTAGCAATTCGCTTAATGCTCGCTTTAAGGCTGACCCCCAAAGAGCTTGGAAAAGAGAGAGAAGTCCTTCTAATAGTGGCGTTGCCAATAAAACTCTGGAAGCTCTTCTCCTAAAGCCTTGTAGGTCACAGAAAAGATAGGTCACAGAATGTATCCTGCCTGAAAAGAACAGAGCAATCTCTCATTTATTTGTTCTGATGGATCCTGGTTGATGGTTTAAAAAATCCTTAAGAGCTCTTATCTTAAAAGTCAACACAATAGGTTCACAAAGCATAATCCTCCACATTACATAAGGATGGATAAGACTCTACCAAGCTTTCCTTAAATAAATATAAAAAGGGGAAAACAAAGGGGAAAAACATTTGAATTGTTAGGAGATTAATGGCTTGCTTGTTTGTGGGTAGGGCAAAAGGTTAACCTTTTAAACAGTTAAGTGACACAAAAACATTGTAGTAGCATGTCTCATAGTGGTGGAGTCATACGTTCTCTAGCAAACTCCCTCCATTTGGGTTGAAATTTGAAAGCTCTAAATAAGAAGCCCTGTACTGCACTTCTCAAATTATACATAGAACAGCTACTGTGATTTTTCTCAGTGAGGACATATGCTTTCTGTTTCAAACTTAATTGTGTGAATAGCTTCATATGATGAGCAAGCACATATTGTATTTCTATATCACTACATATTGGATTAGGTCCTATGTAGCAGGCACTGATACTTGCCTGATAGCCATTTCTTTCTGCTTTCTTGCAAATAGAAATGCAGTTTTATTCAGGTGTCCACCCTTTAGAAATGGGGATCCCATCCAAAGCCTAAGGGTATCTCTGGTCAATAAAACCAGCACTGGGTATGCCATAGCCCTTGTTGATCACTGATTTTGGGGCAGGCATCTAGGGCAGGTTTCCTTATTTCTAAAAATAAACATGAAACCTGGGCAGGGTTATGACTGCTTGTGATGCCTGGAGTTTTGACCATCCTTTTGTGGCCTCAGGAAGAGAGAGCCAAACACAAAGCCAGCATCCTGAGGATGACACAGTAGAAAGACAAAATATATTGTTTCCAGGGCTGGCTGAGTGGCTCAGTTGGTTAAGAGCTCGCTCAAGAGTTTGAGCTCTGAGCAACAGCGGTTTGAGTCCAGCCCAAGCTGAGCAGCCGCTGAGCTGCCAATTGGTAGCAGGATGGCTCAGCTAAAAAAATATATATATATTGTTTCCTATAAACATAATTTATACCTGGAATTAATCAAACTGGGCCTAGCCTACTTTAACACTTTTTGTTACATGAAATAATACATGTACTCATTGTGTAAGCCAGTTAAGTCAGCGCTATCGATTAACTACATCTGTAGGCAACCTGGCTATGCATCATGGGTGCTGTTTTAAAACATAGTTTTTTTTTATATTTTTGCTTTCTCCTCTTTTCCCTTCTCTTTGCATTTCCCCTCTCAAATCACATCCCACTTAGCCTTGTTCCAAGTTAACCTATGCTAACAACCTAGAATGTGTTCATATGTGTTTCCCTCCATATACACTTATATAAAACATGTACATATGCACACATATATTCAGATATAGATATAGATACATATTAACACATAACTATAAGTGTTATGGCTTTACCAAAAAAATGGGATTGCATCATGCACATTCTTTTGCATCATGGTTTTTTTGTTCGAAAATACTACACCGATATTTCTTCAGGTCAACTGTTATAGGTCTAAATTCAACACAAACTAGATAACTTTCATGCTATGGGTGTGAAAATTCAATAATTTCCCTATTAAAAGTTGCTTGCTTGCTTTTTAACTTATTGATGAATAAATCATGAGTTAATATAAACTTGGGGGCATATATCCTTTAATACTGGTGCTTTTATTTAGATAGGATATGGGATAGATTCCAAGAGTGGGTGTTGAAGGAAATATGCATTGTCTCTTTAATAATTATTTTCCCAAAAGGCTACTGTGATTTATAGTTTCACCAGAAATATAGGAAAGAAACTTTTCCCCCAAATGCTCACCAGCAACTAGTTTTCACTTTCTAGTTTTATTAATCTGACAGGTATAATATGGTAACTCAGTTTTACTCTAATTTGTATCTCCTTCTCTGCTAGTGAATTTAAGCATATTTTTATGTTTGTTAACAATTTGTATGTGCTCTTCTATAAATAGTATATTCTTATCTTCTGCCCATATTTTGTTGCTGTGTGGCTTGTCCTTTTACTTGTAAATTTGTAAAAGTTCTTTATAAATTACAGATGACAGCTCTTTGTCATCTATATTGCAAATATTGTTATAAAATCAATCATTTGTCTGTGGGTATGGTATTTTTTCTAAACATAAATTTTAATTTGGCAAATATATCCCTATTTTCTTTTTTACCTTCTGGGCTTACAGTTAATGTTAAGAACATTATCCCACCTTACCCTCATCTCTACCTGCACTGTACATATAAGCCTGTTTCTTACTTAAAAACCTTAATTTGCTTTACAATCCTTCCACTAGGTAAAAAGTCATTAAATTAAAAAATATTTTAACTCAAAAGCAAAAGGTAGAACAGAGGCTGCTGCCAGGAGCTGGAGGCAGGAGAAAATGGGGAGTTGTTCAAAGGATTTAGAGCTTCAATCGAGCAAGATAAAAAAGTTCTAGCAATCCACTGACAACAAGGTGCATATAGTTAATAATAACGTACTCTACATTTAAAATTTTGTTAACAGTAGATTTCACGTTACATGCTTTTTACTAAAAAAAACAAACAAACAAAAAAAATATCCACTAATTTAAGGGGCACAATTATGGTGTGTTTCATCACAACTCGGGAGATACCCAAATAATTTTCACAGTTAGGAAATTATACTAATTAAACAGTGAAAACAAGTATATGTAATAAACAACAATTTGAAAGTAAATACAGTTTGTACATAAAATATGTGTAGGTTTTAGACTCTGCTTTTTTCTCTTTCTTTCCCACTGCCTTTACCAATTTTTAAGACTTTTGGAAGACTCGTGATCATCTCATATAAGCATAACTCAGACATATTGCAGGTTCCATTCCAGGCGACCAAAATAAGTGAGGATTGCAATAAAGTAAGTCATAATCTTTTTGCTGCTGACGGGTCTTGCCTTCAATTTGTAAAACATGCAACATCTGTGACGCGCAATAAAGTGAAGCACAATAAAACAAAATATGCCTGCATTCAAACTGTCCAGAAAAGCACCTTTTGATAAAAATAAAAGGGAAATAAAAACATTTCAAAATGTGGAACTAGTCTATATACATGACAGATTGAAAATATATACAAAATACTACCTCTTCACCCCCCGCCCCCGACAGATGTTTGCAGAGCAGAATATTTTTGGTACACCCAAACAAGATGCACAATTCAAAACTATTGCAAATGATGCTCTCTCTGACGGATAACTACTGTGTCAAGTATATGGTGTGTCTTCGCCTTAAATCCTAGTGTTGAAATATCACTTCTTTTTGTTCACTTATTTGGTTATGTTTTGGGTGAGAAAGCCATCCAAAAAAAGGCATAACATTTCAAGTGCCATTGTGGCTAAGTTTTAACTGAATATAATAGACATTATAAGAGGAAACTCTGTATTCCCCTAGATTTTTCTTGAAGAGCTTTATTTTATTTTACATTTATGTCTTTAAACCATCAGGAATTTGTTTTTATATAGACTATAAGAAAGAATTCAAGTCAATTTTATCCCTCAAAGGTACTAGTTGAGCTAGCTTCATTTACTAAATATTCCATTTCTTTTAGATATTAAATATATATTAAATTTTCATATATAGTTATATCTATATAGGAAAAAAATTCTGTTACATGGATCTTTTTGTCTATTCCTATGGCAAAATCACATTCTATTTATTAGAGTGATTTTTTTTAGTATGTCCTGCTATCTATTAACATTATTCTCCCTCACTATTCTTTTACTATATTTTTTTATTTTTTAACTTTACTGGTCTTTTCTCATAGATTTATTCTTCCACATGAAATTCGAAATCATTTTATATCCAATTCTCATACCTCACAGAAAATCTGCTATGATGCTTAGTGCAGTTGCATTAAATGTATATGTCAATTTTGTAAGAATTGAAATGTGTGATATCAAATTTTTCCAACCAAGTACAATGGAAAATCCTCCAATTTGTTCAGATCTCATTCTATATACTTCCAAGATTTCTTTATGGTCTACTTAATATAGGTCCTGACCTTATTTGTTAAATTTACTTGCTAATCTTTATTATTTTGGTTATTGCTATAAATAAAATATTTTACTTATTTCCTTTTTGGGTTTTAATTTTTAGTATAGATAAGAGCTGTTGATTTTTATAAGTTTATATTTTTATTGTGGCAAATTATATATATATATATATATATATGTATATGTATATAATTTCCTATTTAGGTGTACAACTCAGTGGCATTAAGTACATTCACAATGTTGTATAACCATCATCATTATTTCCAAATTTTTTTCATCAGCCCAAACTGAAACTGTACACCCACTAAATAATAATTCTCCGTTCTTACCCCTCCCATCCCAACCCTTCGTAACCGCTAATCTACTTTTTGTCTCTATGAATTTGCCAGTTCAGTCTACCTTATATGTGGAACCATACAATATTTGCCCTTTTGTGTCTGATTTCTTTCACTCAGCATGTTTTCAAGGTTCATTCCTGTTGCAGCATGTGTCAGGACTTCATTCCTTTTTATGGCTAAATAATATTCCATTGTGTATACAAACCACATCTTCTTTATCTATTCATTTATTGATGGATAAGTAGGTTGCTTACATATCTTGGCTATTGTAAATAATGCTTCAATGAACACAGGAGTGTATATATCTTATTGAATTAGTGTTTTGGTTTTTTTCAGATAAATACCCAGAGTGGAATTGCTGGGTTGTATGGTAGACCTATTTGTAGTTTTCTGAGGAATCCCCATACTGTTTTCCATAGTGACTGCACCAATTTGCAGTCCTACCAACAGCTCAGGGATGTGAGCCCTTTTACCCACATCCTTGCAAACACATGTTGTTTGCTGATTTTTAATAATAGCCATTCTGCCTGGAGTAACGTGGCATCTTATTGTGGTTTTTTTTGTTTTCTTTTTTAAAGATTTTTATTGGGGAATTGGGGGAATGGGAACAGTGCTGGGGAATTGGGGGAAGGGGAACAGACAAGTTGCTGTCGTTTTGTTCTTCAGTCTAGTTGTGGAGGACGTTGCTTCACTGGCCCAAGTTGGCACCATCATTGCACTCTTCCCAGGTGAGGCAGATCAGTCACCAGCTTCTGGACAGCCACTCACTGCAGCTGCTAGCCGCTCACGCTGGCTGCTGGCTACACATGGTAGCCCATAGCAACCCACTGCCACAGGGGCTGCAGCCTACGCCGTCGCTGGCGACTAACGGCAGCCCAGCTCCAAGTTGAGCTGTTGTTCAGCATCTTAGCTATGGAGGGCAGTGTCACTGGCCCTCATATGTGGGATCCAAACCAGGGCCCTCTGGCGTCCCAAGCCAGTTCTTAACCATCGCACCACTCGGCCGGTCCCAAATTGTTTTTTTTGTTTTTGTTTTTGTTTTTGTTTTTGTTTTTTTTAGCTGAGCCATCCTGCTACCTGTTGGCAGCTCAGCAGCAGCTCAGCTTGGGTAGGGCATCGAACCGCTGTTGCTCAGAACTCAAACTCTTGAGCGAGCTCTTAACCAACTGAGCCACTCAGCTGGCCCTCTTATTGCTGTTTTGATTTGCGTTTCCCTAGTGATTAGTGATGCTGAGCATGTTTTCATATGTCTGTTGGCCATCTGTATGTCTTCTTCAGAGAAATGTCTCTTCATGTCCTCCACCCATCTTTTTTTTTATCAGATTGGGGCTTTTGGCTGTTATTGAGGTGTATGATTTCCTAATATATTTTGGATATCTACCCTTTATCGGATATATCATTTGTAAAATTATTCTCTCATTCAGTAGGCTGTTTTTTGGTAAATTTATCTTCTATCCAGTCAACTTACCTTAGAAAACTAAGATGCATTTAGACTTACAAGGTAATATATAGTAAAAGATAAGTGCATTTTATTAGTGGAGAGTATATATGCAGTGGAAACCAAGATCAGAAATAATTGTCGTAATGACTGTCTAACTAAAACCCTCTCACACTGTGTTACAAATCTAGTCATTATTGACACTACCCATACAAGGCTGGTTTTCAAATTGGCCTACTGGAACAGAGCATAATGCCTTCTTAGTATAATCAGGAGAGTATGGGTTAAAAGTTCATTTAGTAGGCTGAAATATGGCTAAGTGACCAAAGTAATGTCTTTGTCAGCTTGGGCTGCCAAAATACCATAGATTGGATGGCTTAAACAACAGGAATTTCTCATGTTTTTGGAGACTGGAAGTCCAATAATAAAGTGCCAGCAGGGTCAGGTTATGGTGAGGGCTCTCTCTGTGGGATGTAGACAGCCAACCTTCTCTCTGTGTCCTCACATGGCCTTTCTGCAGTGCATGCAGGTGGCGGGAGAGAGAGAGGGAGCTCTCTGGTGCCTCTTCTTAATAGGAACACTAATCCCATCTGGAGGGCCCCACCCTCATGACTCATCTGAACCTAATTACTTCCCAAAGGCCCCTACTCCGAATACCATATATTGAGGGTTAGGGCTTCCACATAAGGAATTTTAGGGAGGACACAATCAGTTACCACACTGGCAGGAACAAAATTGACAAACAATACTGTCTATTTTGTTTGCCTAAATAATGTTTTTACTCTTTGCTTTCACCAAACTCCATTAATTATATTCATCAAAAGATAAGACGAAATTCAGAAACACCACCTGCTGAAGTAGAAAACAAACACTAATGTGGTATTCTTGAATGCTGAGGACCATCCCATGGTTAACAAGCAATAAACAATCTTTAAGTTCCTCTTTTCAATTCAGTTCATATGACCACCTACGGGCTTTTATTTAGTCTTCCTGGCAAGCTTAGAATAGAAGTGTGGAGAAAAAAAATGCGTTTTGTATAGTCTGCCCCCAGAAGCTTCAGAGTTACAGAAATTCTATTCACAGTGGGGGACTGTGAAAGCCTTTTCAGAGGTATGTTTGTGCTACCCTTCCAAAAGAGAAAAAGTAAGACCCCTAGCCTTTGGTTCCCCTGCACACTCTGTGAGGCGAAAGGCGGCTGCTCTGCCTCTGATTATAACATTTAAGCTTAGGAGTCTGGCCACAAAATTCTATGCATCATTTAGGACTTTGATGCTGAACCAAATTCAGAGGGGGAAAAAATGCCTCTGCCAGTCTGGGGTTGCTGCTAACAATAAGGACTAACAATCGGGGTGATGATAGAGTTCTCCTGGTTCAGCTCCTTATACTGGAGAGCCTCTCCCCTAGTCTTCTAAATCACAACTGCCTTCTGTGCTGCTGAACACTCTGCCTCAACCAGATCAAATGAAAAAATAAAAGGTTTTCCTAAAGCCAAACCTAAAGTGTAAGTGAGTAGGCGATTGTGTTTGCAATGTTCACAGGCCGTTCTTTCGTTTTCTGAGGTTATAACAGGAGCTTTTACTCTGGTTGTCTAGTGCTACGGGAAGCAGGAGTTTGCAGGGATGCTTCAGTCTAGTTTTTGTGACATCACAACACCAGTTTTGAGTATCATGTTGCGAGTCCCGTCACACTGAGTTTTGCTTTGGACAGTCTGGACTTTGCAATCATTTAATGATTCACCCAGGTAAGTGTAAACCAGATTCAAATCCTGGCTGTCCTTATTTGTTCAGCAAGTTACTTAATCTCACCATGTCTCAGTCTTCTTAGCTCTAAAATGGGTATACAATGAAGCACACTGAATGGGGTTTTGTGACAATTAAGCACACAGAACAGTGCCTAACTAGCCCATGGTGAACACTAGGTAAGCACTAGATATTATTATGGTTTCCTCTAATAATAGCACCTCAACCCATTAGTAGTGCCTTAATGGAAAAAGGAAAGAATTATGCAATTCAGCACATTTATTAAATTTCTATATTCATCTTCCAAATATATTTTAATAACATAAATATAAAAAAATTTTAATAAAAACCCAATTTACATAGTTAATTTATATATTTGGCTCCTGATGTTTTTACTGACAAATATTGTCCAAAAACATTTACAGTCGTTTTTGTAAGCACAACTGGCTTAGGGATCATGTATGTATGTGTGTATGTATGTATGTATGTATGCATTTATAAAAGAACAGTAAAGTCTCCATAATCACACCCACAATATACCCCTCCAACTCTAAGATTGAGTAACCGCTTTTAAAAATTTAATGTGAATTCTTCCTGAATTTTTCCATGTTTGTAACAGACATAGTTACACACACGGACACATACACACACACACACACACACACACACACACACACACACGTAAGTATATAGATACGTATATATGTTCATATTTACAATAGAGGGCCATGCTGGACATACTAGTTTGCAACTTGCTCGTTCAACAATATGTTATGGATCCTATTCTGTGTCAGGACACAGAGAGCCATCTTATTTTTTTAATGGCTGCTTAGTAATTCATTATATAAATATACCAAAATCTACTTAAACATTTCCCTTTTGACATACACTTAGGTTTTTTCTAATTTTTTTCTAGTGTAAACAGTGCTGCAATAAACAGTCTTTTATATAGATCTTTGTTGGACTGTTATTTAAATTAGTATATCTTCTGAACACATAGCAACTACAGGCAAGGAAGATAACCCACAGGTGGGGAAGGAGATTACAAACACACTGCCTGAAATAATACTTTAAAAGACAATTAAATATAGTCAGTGGTATTGTATGATGTCAGAGGGACAGTAGACTTGGTTGGTTTATCACTATGAGGGGTGCAAGTGTCTAATCATTATGTTGCTTTGTACACCTGAGATTAGTAATAAAATAAAAAAATTTTTAGAAGAGTAAAACAAGGGGGAAAAAAAGATAATTAAGACATTTGACCATTGTTCAATTAACTTTTTTCTCCCTTCATCTCCACCTTACCTCCCTAATAGATATAGTTTTATAACACATATTTTTATTGCTGCCAATATCCACAATGCATGGTGACCTAAGAGTTAGCTCAAGAGAGGTTATATAATTTGATCTGTGTTATACTTGAAACTTACAAAGAAGTAAGCTATATTATATCAGGGATATTTTTTTCCTCAAAATGGAAATATTTTATTAATTTTGTTTAAAATAAAAGGAAAGTAAGTTTGTTGCTCAAAATTATAACACCAAAGAGCATAAAAATAGGAAGTGTAAATCTTTCTAATCCTAGGTTTCTAAACTTTGGCCTTATTGGCATAATGAGCGCTACCCAGTATATTGTAGGATGTTTAGCAGAATCCCTGGCCTCTACCCACTAGATGACAGCAGCACCACCCTCAATTGTGACAAAAACAGACAGGTTTCCAGACATTGCCAGACAAGCAGAATTATCTTTGATTGAATACTCATGTGATCCTGCCTCTCAGACAAAACTTTGCTAACAGTTTGATAAATAACCATCCAGATTTTTAATGCAAATAAAAACTTTTATTTTATTTTTTTTTTACAACTGGGGAATATCTATACTGTACAGGGGATTTTTAAAAACTCATTTTTTTTCTCTTAATATATCATGGATACCTCTCCATGTCAATAATCATAAACTTACCTTATCCTTTTAACAGGTACATTTAATTTTCACTGTATAAATTCATCATGATCATGTATTAATGGATATTCTGGTTATTTTTTTTTAATTTTCAATTGAAAGTAATTTTGCAATAAATCTACCTAAACTTATGTCTCTGCACACTTCTATTACTTCCTTCAGAATTGCTAGGTCAAAGAGCATGTGCATTTTTATAATATCATATTTTTACAATAATTTTCAATATACTTTTCATATTAAGCAAACAAAACATTGACCAAGGGCATGCCATTTAGCCATCTTTTTACCTTAAAAAAGTAAATAAATGAATACTTTCTTTTCTTTCACACTGACATGAATTTTCCTGGGAGGAAAAAAAAGAATGCTACCTTCCTTTGCCTTATTTTTAGTTAACTTAACATTCTGACCAAGAAAACAAAACCTTTTTCTTCTAAAGATAAAAACCATGCACTGGAACACATCAACTCATGCATGCAAGGGTGACAATGAAAACAGCTGTGGTTGAGAGAGACTAGTTATTGATGAGCTACAGGGAGTGGAGCACCTTGGTCTTATTTCTCTCCTTGTCGCAAAAGACAGCTAAGTTGTGAGGTTCAATTGAAGTTGGTAAATACACAATTATTCAGCTTGTGTCTTGGTAATAAATGTGCCTCTAGACAGTGAGCCTGCCAGTCCTCAGAGCACCACTTTGCTGATTAAGGAGATAAAAAGAGGATATTGTGGAAAGGGTCATTTCAAGAGTAATGAATCCTTATTCTGTCACTGTACTTTGCCGACAAGGGAAAGAAGTTTAACAGAGATGAGGCATCCTGGAATATTCAGGTGGCAACATGAAGTAGGGCAAATCAGAGATGACTATTCTAGGCCGTGCAAAAAAAACAGCAGGCTCTCTGATGGCTGAGAAATGACTATATTGGTGAATTAAGTACATCTCAGGCAGAAGCCTTATTACATTAGCCTAATACCTTATTGCATGATCAATAACAATGTATTTATTTTGTACTATGGCCTTGAGTGACTTTTCATTAGGGATTTAAATGACCTTAGAAAGCTACCCAGTATCAATTTAGAATACTTTCAGGAGATATTAGCCTGGCCTCAGAGCAAAAGATGAGTGAAAAAAATGTGGCTCATTATTTAAGTCAGAAAGAGAATGTCAAAAACATTTTGCCCTGGCAATGAGGGAGGTAACTCAAGTTATGTATCCAACCCAATGATGCTGTTCTTTTTTGGATTCCCAGTTACAGAATGAAGTAGATGAAGAAAGAAAGTGTTTGTTCGCAGTCCCAATCAATATGAATCCCAGTGACTGCTGAGATAAAGAAGGTTGTGAGATTGGAAAAGACAAAGGTATTGTTATAAGTTTAACAACAATGAATTGCTGGGGTTCTATAACACTTCCTGTTA
Source organism: Hipposideros armiger (assembly GCF_001890085.2). Classification (NCBI taxonomy): domain Eukaryota; kingdom Metazoa; phylum Chordata; class Mammalia; order Chiroptera; family Hipposideridae; genus Hipposideros; species Hipposideros armiger. The sequence goes on along the minus strand of NW_017731525.1, from coordinate 2,464,474 downwards.
GTGTTCCGCCTATGCTCCCTACAATGCCTTTGCCACTTGCATGCTCACAGAAAACTGTAGGTTTTCACTCCCAACAGCCAGCACCTGCTGCCCTCAAACTACCAAAGGCATCATGGGACCCTAAGCATCCATCCTGCTGGTAGGCCTGAACCAATGACTGACAAGTGTACGCTAGGATTTCTCAACCTGCGCACTATCAACATTTGGGGCAAGATTGTTATTTGGGGTAGGGTGCTGTCTTATGCATTGTGAGGCTGAGCAACATCTCTGGCCTCTATGCATTAGGTACCAGTATCATATTCCTCCCAGTGTGACAATTAAACATGTCTCCAGACATTGTCAATGCTCCCTGGAGGATGAATCGTCCAGGGTTGAGAACCACAGGTATAAAAGTATAAGTACCACAGCACCCTTACCCCTAACTGGACCGTTCTGAGATGTGACCAATGCTGGCTTCAGAGTACCCTGAAGGGTCGCCCTCGTGGACTTTGCCTGCCATACAACCTTGCTCAACCTCCTTCGCTTCCCTCTCTCACTCCCCAATCCCCCTATTAGTTTGCCCCAAGGAACATGTCCCACTATCCACAGAGCAATCCTCACCTCAGTATCTGCATCAGAGGATGCCAACCAAGGGGGACTTCGTAGCAACTGAGATGCTGACTAGATGGTCACAGAGTTAGATGACACCATTTTTAAATGCCTTTGCTGGCCCTCTTACTGTTCTCTACTTTCTACCTTTATTGGAAGTGTCAATTCCTACTTTGTTTACTTGAAGCTAAAATAAAGAGAAAAAAATACTGTTATTTCCAATGCGATTTTTTCTGTATGCAGTAGCCCCCCCTTATCCGTGGTTTTGTTTTCTATAGTTTCTGTTGCCTACAGTCAACTGTGATCTGAAAATACTAAAAAAATTCCAAAAATACAAGTAAACAACTCTTAAGTGTTCAATTGTGTGTCATTCTGAGTAGCGTGATGAAATCTTGCGCCGTCACACTGCATCCCGCCCAGGACGTGAGTCATCCCTTTGTCCAGAGTGTCCACACTGTATGTACAGTACCGAAAAGTCTTTTGAGAGTGTGAGAGGGATCTCATTCACATAGCTTTTGTTACAGTATATTGTTATAATTGTTCTATTTCATTTTTAGTTATTTTTAATCTCAACAATAGATTTATAAATTAAACTTTATCATTAGTATGTATGTGTGTGCATGTATGTATGTATGTATGTGCGTGCGTATAGGATTAGGTTCTATTCACAGTTTCAGGCACGCGTTGAGAGTGTCAGAATGTATCCCCTGAGGGGAGAGGGTGGGCTGGGGTGGGGGCAGGTGACTGTATTAGTCTGTATTAACATTCTAATCTCTCTCTCTCTCTCTCTCTCTCTCTCTCTCTCTCTCTGTCTCTCAGCATGAATGCCTTCGCCTAAACAAGCATCCTTTTGTTTTTATCCTTTAGAGCAGCAAGGTGAGTTTTCTGTGATTTCTGTGGTCTCTCACTTACTATTCCTAACTGTCCTGTTTCTCTCCAGTCATTCACCAGCCTAATCTTTAGCCCACCTTCCTTGGAGTGCTAAAGAGACTCTTTCCAGTCTTTTCCCTCTTATTTTACCTATTTCTAATATTAATACATTGTCTAATATTCATTAACTTTCTCTCTGTATCATGCTTTTAAATCTCCACTTGTCATCATTTTTTTCATTTACTTTTCCCAACTAGGTTTCAATAAGGATAAGAGAAAAAAAAATGGAGAAAATCCATGAAAGTTTGGATAAGCCCACACAGTTTGAGATATTAAATCTATTCACACATATTTTAGGAAGAGAAAATAAATCAGAAGCGAAACCAGTGCTCTGTGGGTGTGTGGCTATCCTAAAAGAGAAAGCAGCATGGGAGCACACCTCTTCTCTGGCTGCAGCTTTTCTCTAAATCCCTGTTTACTACTCAAGACTCCAGAATGATATCTTGAAGACCACTACTGTGGTGCCTTTTATTTTACAAGTGGCCTTGAGACACATCTCAAAATGAAGATAAAAATAAAAATGATCCCCATCTGATGACCCTGCTAAGCAAAAGGAACAAAATCAATAAAAATGCAATTAATTTGGATTCATTTGGACTGAGGAATCAAGAGACAAAATAAGGAAGCATAGTTGCCAGAGTATGTGATGTAGCTTTTGGCCAGAAATCCTGCTTCCGAAAGCATCCACCTCAGATATAGCAGCAGTAATAAACTCCCTGTGTCTTACACAGCCATAAACCCTTGTACCCACCAAGATTTCAGTGGTCTCTTCCCTTCAACCCACACAGAAAGCATTCCAGACACTAATTTAGAATATTAATTAAATCACAAGAAATTGCCTTGGGACTCAGATACTGTTCCGTAACCTGTATAACTATTCAAAAAAAACCTGCATTGTCCACTTCAAAAGAGATGCCTCTTCATGTGACCTTTTTCAAAGAAAATGTAATAAAATGCCCCCTTTCCAAAATAATGATGATGCATTAAGAGGAGTTAACTTAGACTAGCACAACCACCACAACTATATGTGACCGAACATACATAGGGATTTCTTTGTGAAGCATTTTTGCAGTTAGATGAAAAAGGTAGACATTGATTTTTTTTTAAGGTAAATGGATTTCATATTGTAAAACTATGAAAGTTGCATTAAAGGGGCTCCAACACAAATTCAATATATTTCATTGGAAGGCACTGACGACTGGCAGCTGACTCTAAAGGGGGTTGTGTGACAGTAAAAAGAGAGGGTTGAAGGAGCTGGTGGATACAGCAGTGGGTGGAGATGAAACAGAAGGAAAGATATGGAGGCCAAGACAAAAGATTCTAAAAAGGGAGACGGTAGTGGAGGCACCGGGATGCCAGGTTATAGTGGAGGAAACAAAATCAAGAGAATACCCTAAGTCAAAGGAAAAGGGCAAGAGAAGAACATAGTCCTGCCCATCGGTAGACGACTGGATTAAGAAACTGTGGTACATTTACACAATGGAGTATTACTCAGCTATAAAGAAGAATGAAATCTTACCATTTGCAACGATATGGATGAACCTAGAGAATATTATGCTAAGTAAAATAAGTCAGTCAGACAAAGACAAATACCATATGATCTCACTTATATGTGGAATCTAAAAAACTGAATAAATGAGAAGTGTAAACAGAAATAATCTCAGAGACACAGGAAAAACTGAGGGTTACTAGTTGGGAGGGGGTGGGGATGAAGGAGAAGGGGAAGGGATGAGACAACACAAATTGGTAACTACAATATGGCCTCAGGGATAGAAAAAGACAGTCTGGGGAATATAATCAATAATGTTGTAAATATTTTTTAGGGGG
>NW_017731525.1:2442111-2454945 GCF_001890085.2 Hipposideros armiger | reverse complement strand
GAAGCCACCAGCAGTCTCCTCTGTTCTACCTCATGTGCTCTGTGCTCAGCCTCTCCTCTAAATACATGTTTTAAAAAGTTGTTTTACAACTATCAGTTTACAGGGACATGAAAGTTTTAGCTGTCCCTGGGCATCCAGAGGTCATCATCCTTCCTTCATCAACTCTGAAGAGAGCATGAAGTGAGGTTACCTCTTGCCTACCCTCAAATTTATCCCCATATACCACCTAGACAATATTCCTACACATAAAATTCATTGAAAAGAACCCCAACTATTTCTGGAAAGAAAATATTGTGATGAGGGCACAGGAGTTGGTGGCAGAGAACCCAGGCTGATGACCTGGGTTCAAATCTTGCTTACTAGTTCTGTCCTTGGGCATTTAATTTTCTCATCTGCCAAATGGGATGTTTGTTAGAACTAGAATGTATGTGAAAGTCCTTTGTACACCCTAAAGCAATATGCACGTTGGCCTGTTTATAGGTGTAATAAGTGGGCATGCATGGATGTTCTCTTAGGTGGCATTTAGCTTGAGCTTAAAAATTTCTTGTTGAAGTAATCACTTTTTCCCTCTAGAAACAACTCTGGTTTATTATTAGACAATTTTTGTCCAATAAAGTAAGTTTTATGTGATAATCACATTAGGTTGCTATAGCTATTGTCTATTTTCAATCATAACATCTCTAACTAGGAAAGAATGGTGGAGTACTGACCAGTAGGTCACCCTCTTCATTATGACTAACATCAGAGAGTGTCTCTTTCCTATATTTTTGCTTTATTCAACAATTTTTGGTATGGGTGACCTTTTTCTTTTAATGTTAGACAGAATTCATTAAAGACACCATTTGTTAATGCTGCTTAAAAAAATAATGGACAATCACCAGTTCATTTTTCATGAATATAACTATTCCTTTTTTGCAGTTGTCATTGTTCCATATTCTTTCTTTATGAGCCACTATTTTTTAAGTATAAATTTTCACCTACTGTGTAAATGTGAACAGCTGTTGAGCTTGTGGTCCAGGGAGGGCTGTTCACATCCTCAAGCCAAATTGCAAGTGTCGTGACTGGAAAAGCTATTACTTTTGAGCTCACCAAAGTGAAAAGACATGCTAATCCAAGACAGAAGTTTTTACATCTTGTCGATGGAAACTTTCTAGGTAAACCAGGGTCTCGTGGCTGGGCGAAGTTATGTAACAACAAATAATTTCAATCCTATGGCCCTTAAAATGGTCTGTCAACATATGCCTGTGTGTGCTTTTCTATTTCCTTCTAGATGTTTTTCAGCAGAAGGGTTGAGATTATGAACTTGGAGGTCACTCTGAGGTCAGAAGTGAATTCAAATCCTGCCTCTGCCTCTTTACTTGCTGTGTGACTTTAAACATGTTAATTAAACTCTCTAGGGTTTCAGTTTTCCCACTTGTAAAATAGAAATAATAATTAGCCCATAGAAACCATTTCTATAAAAAGCTTATCATGATGCTGGGCACATTGGATGTACTTAATAAATATTAATTGGTAGTGTTATTATTTTTAGTTCTTCATATGTACCTTCCCAAACTTTCAGTTTTCTTTCTATGACTAGTATGTTTCCAAAAGGCTTTGTATGAACTATGTTGTTTCAAGCCTGTGACAAACATTTCTATTGGCATGCATATCCCAAACCATCTTTGGGCATCTGTTCTGGAAATTTAGTGTCGGGCCTTAGTTATCTGGAGCAGAGGTCATGGTATGTGGGAGGTTTGAAAAAGAGAAATACTGAAAAGAAACTGGGGGTCGCTATTGGACATTCAGTCTAAGATCAGAGGTCAATAGAAGTCAAATTTTTTAAATCTACCGAGGCCTATGTTTCTCTTTGTCTCTCAGGAAAGTGATTTTACATCTCTTAAGAGCTTTCATTCTTTTGTCCATATTGTAAAATGTGTACAATTTAGACATTTTGTTATTCATTTTATCCTATAATGTGAAATAAAAATGAATACAGGCAAAGATTTAAACAATAAAAAACAGGAGTGCTTGGATGTATCTGAATATTTTTCCAGAATGCTGGGAACACACCAGAAGGTGATATGAGCACCACAGTAAACCTAAAATCACTCTCCAAAATGTTGGCTGTGGTTGAATTTGCAGACTTTGCTTGTTTTTCCTAATAACACTGTTAATTATGGGGCATGGGTTGCTATGATAATGGAGACCAAGGCTGAAAGAGTAGAATGTGGAGAAAAGCATGACCTACGTAAGCTTTATCAAAATGTCCTCTTTGGAGCTGAATTTGAGATATGGAGTGCCTCCTTCCATGGTGCGAGTAACATGAAGTGATCAGTAGAGAAACCTAATTAATACATCAGCCGGTCTTGTCTTGGTCTTTTCTAGGTTACCTTCTTACCCTAAGGAGGCCAAGGTCAACAAAATGGGTCTCAGAAATGGTAACACTTTCAACTGTCAACTGGACAGAGGAAAAAGGGAGGAAATTAGGACACAAATGTTTGTCATTCAGCCTGTGAAGAGTCACAGATCTGCTGCTTGTAAGAAGACACATTAAATGAATCTCCATTGACTAGACTCCCACTTGTTTCTTTTTTTCTTTTTGCTCTGACACCACATGTTAGCACTCTGCGGCATTATTGGCTCTCCTCTTTCATCTAACTATTCTTAGTTCTCCTTTTGTGAGTCTGCTCCTCCTCAGTATTGTCNAAAAAGACAGCAACTTGTCTGTTCCCCTTCCCCCAATTCCCCAGCGCTGTTCCCATCCCCCCAATTCTCCAATAAAAATCTTAAAAATAATAATAATAATTCAAGAAAGCTAAATCCCTAGAATGTACTATAATTTGCAAAATATGTCCCAGAAAACAAAGAGGCTGTTTAAGTTTTGAAAAGCATAGATATGATTCTTGGGATCAATGTAATAATATTGACAGATGACAAAGAGAAAGCAGAGCTACTCTATTTTTATTTTGCTTTTATCTTCTATGTCAAGGAGTAGGATTGATTGGAAAGGATAGAGCAAATATTGGAATGAGAGAATTGAAGACCAAGACAAATGGAAAGAACAACAGAGAGCCTTGCTCTAAATGTGTTCTAGTCTCTTCCAGCTGATGTTAGAAGTCTCTGAGGAACTGTGTAGGAAACAGATATAGTTATTGGATGATGGAGAAAGTGTGACGTCTCAGCTTTCAAGAAGGAAAGAACAGTGGATGTCTCAAAACCATACCCCAGAAATTAGCAACTCTGGCTCCATCCACCTATGGAATCATGAAATCCAAGGCTGAATTGCAGACATCTACGTTTCTTAAAAATCTTAACAGGTAATTCTAATGCAAAGCCAGAGTGGAAACTCTGCTTTAAATCTATGAGTTTTATATCAACTCCAGCCAAATTTGTAAACATCTTATTCTGCTTGTGTGAGATACCAGTTTGTGAGCACATGAACAGCGAGTGGATGATTGTTAAAAGTCAACATGGACTTAAGAATAGGAAATTATTCCAGACTAATTTCATTTTCATTTTCATTGAAAGAAGTTTATATATTGGCATATTCTAAAACCTGTTTCATGGTATACTAGTTCTACAAGATATTAACAGTTATTGTAAACACAAAAATATTCCATGATAAATAAATCTGGGAGGTTCTGACTTTAACGAAGTTAAACTTACTTATTTATTAGGTTTTCCTGGAGTTATTAATAAGATAATGTGTACTGGATCTCTAGAAAGATTTAATAAGGAGTCTTTCCCAAATACTTACGATCCTTCACCCCTTTTTGCTTATCTTTTGGAACCACTGTTTCTTGCAATATCTACTACAAAAAGATTATTTTGGTTAAACCAGTACATTTGACAAAGCATTTCATGCTATCGTTGGAAGAAATATGGAGGAATATTGGCTATTAATTGTACGCATGATTTATGCTTGGTAAAATGACAGTACTTTATAAGTGTTGATTAGTTGACCATAACTAACCTAGAGGAAGAACTCTGCTATTCATTTACTTATCCATTTATTCTTTTACTCGAAAGTACTTATTAAATTTCCAATAATTACCAGACACTGTACTAGACATCAGAAATGCAATGGTAAGCAAAACAAACATGAATCTTGATGCTGGGATATTTAATATTTTCGCCAATAATTTGTATGAAGTTGTATATGTTATACACAAATTTTCAAATGCTCAGACCTGAAAATTATAGAGAATACTGTATTTTGCCATATAGAATGCGCCTCCATGTTTTTGGTCCAAACTTTCAGGGAAAAAATCTTTCATTTTAATTTTTTTATTCAAATTTTTATTTGTTTTTGTTTAGGTACTTGTTTTTGTGTTATAAAGGAATTTTAGCATTTATTTATTATTACACATTTAACTCACAAACATAAATAAAAGAATTAAAAACATTTATATAGATATGGAATTAGTACTAGCCATGTCATAAAACGCACATCCTTATTTTTCCCTCATAAATTTGGGAAAAAAGGGAACATTATAACATGGCAAAATATGGTATGTTGGATATTGAATGATGATAAGGTTAATATTCAAAAACACTACTTGGCTAGAATAATGGGCAGAATACAATAAGATGGAATCAAATAGCGAAAAACAATTGTATAAATCTCAGCACATGCAGAGAAGAGTAGGAAGCTGAGTCGACGACAAGCTCCATATGAGTTTAAAAATGTTAACAAAGCATAATGACGCATTAACAAAAAAATGTGCTCATAGAAAGTTTATAGTTTTTTTACTATTTACAGCGAAAACCAGATCAAGAGCAATGTGATTAATATTGCCACCATTAAAAAGAGTCATTATTACTCTACATTAACCCACCTACAGGAGAGCAACTATGGGGATAGGAAACTCAAAACTAGTAAACATAAAGAAGAGTTGCAAGAATGAAGAATATTGTATTTAAGGAAAAAAAGTGGGTGTTCAGAGTTCATGATAGCTGTGTTAAAATGAAAAAGGAAAGGAGCTGATTCATCATTGGACATTTCTAATAGCAGTGACTAAAGTTAAAATAAGGAGTCTTTGGGCTCAACACAGGAAAAAGTTTGTAACAACCTGTCCAAAAAATTTAGTAGGCTGCCTCTTCACTAAAGTTGTCTAAGCAGAGGCTGAATGACCACTTTCCAATAATGTTACAAAATGTTAGACTATATTTCCTGAGGAAGAATTTGAATTAGAAAGGATTTCCTATTCCCTTCAACAGTATAATTTTAGTCCTCTCAATGTTAGTGATGGGTTCCTTCACTGGTAATCTGAACACCATGCTTTCCTACCTCATTCATTCATTCACAAGCCCTTAATGAACTGTTTAAACATATCAGGTTTCCATGATAAGCACTGGACATCATAAAAGAATAAGACATGGCTTTTGATCTTTTATTTTATAATAGAATCATATTAAAAGAGCAATGAGAGCTCAAAAGAAGGAGGGTTGTTTAATCATTTTGTTGAAAACTTGATTAATGTAAAAAGGTTAGCAAGACTTTGAAAGAAGACATTTGCACTGGACCTTGAATTAATCAATGTTACATGCTTTCTAAAGCTTGACATAAAGTTGTTTTTTAACACCAATTAAGAATCAATCCTCCATAAGCCTTGGCACTTCAAGTCCTACTATTTTTTCTCTAATATTGTCCATCGCTCGCTCCCTGAATGCCTTCTTTGCATGTTTACTTATTTGCCTTTGTCAAATCTATTCGATTGCTTTATATCCCCCTCCTCTCTCTCCCTATTACTAGCTTTAGTAGATGTTATGCCTGAGTCCTTGTGGCAGGCTCCTGGTTGGTTTCCCCCATCCCCAGGATAGCGCATCCCTCCATAATCCAGCTCTTAACCCAAGTCACTCCCAACCCCATCCTCCATGCTCCTGGCCATCATAAATGTCATGGCAAACTCATCCTCCTAAAGTATTTCCACTTGCCTGTCAAGTTATTTATGGTGGATCCCTTTTTTATCAAATCAAATAAATATTCTACCTTGGGTTTCAAATTTGATTGTGACCTAGTTGCCCCTTCCCCACTATTCCTGAATACTCATCTTCCAAGCCAGCTCTTCACTGTGCCTTTCATGTACATTATTCATTTCAACCTACAGAAATGTACTCCTATACCCCTTATGTGGAATGCTGTTCCTCCTCCCTCTCACCCCCATTCTGCCTTATAAGATTTTAGCCACGTTTGAAAGCCTAGTTTTAATATAATCTCATTCTCTAGATTCAGTCATACACAGTTCACTATTTAAATATCACCTGATAATTTCATACATATTAGTTTTATCTTCCCTGAGTTATAAATTCCTTGAGAACAAGGATATTTTCTGTATTCCAAGAAAAGTACTATGGCCATAATAAGCATAAATAAATAATTCTTGGCTGATCATTTTCATTTTGGGAACAACAACAAAATGAAAAAAATTCTCTATTCAATCTAATGCTTGACTACAGAGTGGACTAGTGGAGCAATTGCCCAGGGTAACAACCTATAATATAACCTATTAAATTATTACAAGGGTATAAAAACCATCTTTGAAAATATAAGAAATCTGTGAATTTACCAGAACTCATCTCAAGGAAGATATTTTGTGTGATTGAAAGGAACGCCGATGGTGGAGCCTCCAAANCAACACAAATTGGTAACTACAATATGGCCTCAGGGATAGAAAAAGACAGTCTGGGGAATATAATCAATAATGTTGTAAATATTTTTTAGGGGGCCAGATAGACTCATGTCTTGTTAGGGAGACCACTTCATGGATGGTGTAGAGGCCTGACCACCGCACTGTATTTCTGAAGCTGATGTTGAATAATATTATATGTCAACTATAATTTAATACATATATAGTCATGGGATGTGGAGTATAATGTGGAAATGGAGTCAATGGAATTGTAATAAATATGTATGATATCAGAGGTGGGGGGCAGTGGAAGGGGGGAGGGAGGTTGTCACTTTGTGAGGGGTGAAAAGTATAACTAACGCATTGTTTTGTACACCTGAAACTATAAAAAAAAAAAGAAAGAAAGAAAAAAAAAGAACAATCCCTCTGCTGGAGAAAGCAGAGCCTGTGTTGAAGGCATGAAAGAGGAACGAAAGGAGGAAGGGGAGCATGGAGCAGGCCACAGGTGAGAGCAGGGGCAGCACTGGGAGGCAGAATTTCGCTCTGAGCCATCCCCAGAGAATCTCATAGAATTTGCTTTCTTAATTCTGAGGGGAATAGATTTCTCTAAGCGGTTGAATCCAGTGATCACAGGATGGGGACAGGGCCCCCAAGAGAAACCAGAGACTGAACAAAAACTTGGGACATAACTAGTGGTTAGAAATATAACCTAGGTTTACTCCTGGGGTGCAAATCAAGCAGAACCCTAGATGTGAGGTACCACAGTCACCCCCGGCAAGAATCCACTGTGATGCACAAACACTGACCAATTAAAGAATGTACTCAATTAGTCAATAAACACTTACTGAACTTCTGTGTACCAGTCCCTGGGCTGGGAGATGGGACCACAGGGTCAGGCGGCATGGGGCCCAGGGCTGCAGACCCTGAGCTCATGACTCCTGAGTTATAGGTTGCAGTGGGCGTTCCTGCCGAGAGCAGCTCGTTTCACTGCTGGGGGCCTAAATGAAGTAGGTTACTTCATATTTATTATCAGAACTTATAGTGGATCAGGCTTAAGACAAATCCAAAAAATATGCAGGACCTTAGATTTGCGGGAACCTAAATGGAGTGTAAATTCATATTTTATGAGTAATAGTTCTCAAGATTTCATGTTTTCATTTAAGTACTATAATATTAAATGCATATATTTTGGAAAGTTGTGTACATTTTTATTCCAAACTATATCTAAATTCAGTTTATTTCTGGTGGTAAAATCAAGCCAGGTTTCCCTCACGAATGGTAATTATACCACATGAGTTTATGAATAAGCCAGAAAGAAAACTCACATAAACTAAACAAAAAAATTCAGAAAGCTGCGGTGAGCATATTTTACTGTTTAATGTATGGAATAGCTATGGATGTGAATTATCTTGTGAGAAAAAATTAACAGTTTTATCCCTTATGTGTCATCATCGTTTTTTATAGTGCAGTTATTCTCCCCAAAAGTGACTTTAAAAGCGTACTGTGTAGTTCCATATTTATTCTTCCTCATTTACTCCCATATCACATTCCTTCAGTTTACAAATAGCAAAATTATTTTCTGAAAGACTCTGCACGGCCAGCTCCAGCTGGGAATTGAAAACACACACAATATACTTCCTGTCTCTCATATTATCTGCAGCTAGAGAGCTGAGAACACCCCGTTTGCATTTTTGCTAAGGATGCTTACAGAGATCTTTTTCTTCCACAGATTTCCTGACTCCAAGCTGCTGATATACCCAAAGCCATATTTTATCAGGAAGATCAAGATATAGAGAGTAGTGCAATTTTTTCTTCTTTTCTTCATTCAATATGTATTTATTGAATCCAGTATCAGGCGCTATCCCGGGGGCTGAAGGCACAACAGTGAATGAAACCCAAGCCTTAATGTGAGTGAGAAAGAAAGATAAACTATTAATTATAAGAATAGGGAAGTATCCACTGCCATGGGAATAGGAGGGAAAAACACCCAGCTTTGGTGTCAGAGTGTCAGAGTGAGCTTCACATGGGATGATTTCTAACTTGACACTCAAGGTGAAAGTTTATGAAGGAGAAATAGGTGGAGAGAGAATGAAATAGGAAATGAAAGTTTATGAACTTCTGTGTACCAGTCTCTGGGCTGGGAGATAGGACCACAGGGTCGGGAGGCATGGGGCCCAGTGCAAAGTTTATGAAGGAGAATAGGTGGAGAGAGAATAAAATAGGAAATGAATAGAATAAATAAGAAGCAGAGACCGGAACTCAAAAGTTCTTATAATACGTTAACAACGTCTGACCTTAATTAAAGGCAATGTGAGGATGCATTTGATAGATGAAAAACATCATATAAGCGATTTTACTATTTATTTATTTATTTGGTTGCCAATAACAGTGATTTTAAAGCAACTTATTTTCCCAAGCGGTACATTAGCCACTATTTCTGTAATCCATTCTCTGTTTTCAGTTTTTCCTTTTCCTCTTTGTCCAGTAGAGGATATAGAACATAATGCTACAATGATAAATGAACAAGCAAACAAGGAGTACTTAATAAATGTTTTCTGGTACTGTTAATAAGGAACATAAAATATTTTAATGCTTCTTTCATGATATCAATATAAAATTTCATTTCAAAGACTGTTGCATCTGTGTACACATATAAAATGAGGGAAGAATTGGCACATGGGAATATTTGAGAAGAGTAAATAATAATTCAAGGGCCGGCCGAGTGGAGCGATGGTTAAGAGCTGGCTTGGGAGGCCAGAGGGCCCCGGTTCAGATCCCACATATGAGGGCCAGTGACACTGCCCTCTACAGCTAAGATGCTGAACAACAGCTCCACCTGCTGGGCTGCCATGAGTCGCCGGCGACAGCGTAGGCTGCAGCCCCTGTTGCAGTGGGTTGCCATGGGCTACCGTGTGTAGCCAGCAGCCAGCGTGAGCGGCCAGCAGCCACAGTGAGCAGCTGTCCAGAAGCCGGTGACTGATCTGCCTCGCCCGGGAAGAGCGCAATGATGGTGCCAACTTGGGCCAGTTGAAGCAACATCCTCCACAACTAGACAGAAGAACAAAAGGACAGCAACTTGTCTGTTCCCCTTCCCCCAATTCCCCAATAAAAATCTTTAAAAAAAGACATCTAGTCATTTGCCCTAAATCATATAACCAATTAAGTGGCAAAGTCAGCATTTAAAGCCATGTGAACCTTCGAACTCCTGCATTGAAATCAGTTGTTAAAATGCAGATTACTGCACTCCACTAAGAGTTCACAAAAGAAGAATCTCTGGAGATTATGCCTAGGAGTCTGTGTTTCTTACAAGCTCCCCAGGTCATTTGGAGATACTTTAAAGTTTGAGAACCCTGAATTTTGCTATACGAAGTTATTACGACATTGTCATGTTTGGAGGATGGTGGAAGTGGATATAACTACTTCTAGACTTGAGGAAGTAGGGAATTTTGAAGCAAGATGTTTATGTGTGTTCAGCACGGAGATTATGCAGAAAAGGATACTGAATCATTGAGCTTTATGCCTAGAGGACCATATACAACCAACAAACTCCAGTATAATCTTGCTATTTCCTCACCTGTAAAATAAAGGAATTACCTTAGATGATCTTTAAAGTTTCTTCTCCCTCACATTTCTTGATTTCATGATTCCTGGTTTCTTATCTTGACAACTCCATGTTGACTATCCGAGGGAAAAGAGGAGTCCTCATCAATGATCTTTTCCTATAATATTCAATCTGCTCAACAGACTCCCCTAAATGGTTCCTAGGAACAGAAGGCCCTCTCTTGCCTCCTTCAGTATTTACCAAATAGAGAAGAAAAATAAAATGAGAGAAAGAAGATTAAAAAGGAAAAAACTGCCTAGCAAACAGAGATTTTATCATCTGCTATATTTCACTTTTGTGCATTTATATTTCTGCCTCTGAGCTCAGAAGTCTTTGGGGAATGTGTATATTTTGGACAAATTTTATAATAAAGACTGTAAATAAATCCTAAACGCTGCTAGACCTGGAAGTAGATCATTAAACTTTTATGGAATCGACATAAGCTTGGGATCTGACAAATCTCATTTTAAATGCTGAATATAGCAGCTTCCAAGTAAAGCACAAAGCTGATAGTATGTATTTAATCTCTATTAAGGCTTCACAAACAATACATGTTTTAATAATATTTAAATTCATTGTCACATTTTTTTCTACAAACAACTTATTACCAGAATCTGGGCTGTAAGATTTCAAAATTCGACATCATGCATAAATACAAGGAATATGCAAATAAACTCAGAGGATTCTCTGATGTTATAACAAAACAGAATTCCCAGGAGACACCTAGTGTTTTTACCCATGCAAATACCAGCAACTAACTCCATGGCCAGATTGACACCTATCACACCCCTACCTTTTCTCCCCTGGGCAAGGAATGTTCATTCTCTTCCTAAGAGATCATCTCTCCCAATAAGTGTGCTATTCTTTCTTTGTGCCCTGCCCTCAGTGACATCTCATCCTGTGAAAAATGACTTACAGGTTTTTCATCTTTTGAAACCATTATCACTGACCAGCAGCCCCTATAGAGAGAAGATGGATTGGATTATGAATCCCAACCCCTCTGCAAAACCTATTACAAAGGAAACACACCTCACATTCCCCTTCCTTTTCCACGCTGATGGGTAAGTCCTCTGGCTGGTGAGACAAAAGCTTTGAAACTTGGGTAGCATAGCACAATCAGCTTTGTGTGCAAGACCAAGTCATACTTCCAAGTTCTGTCCCAACCACTCTGCTCGGGAACATTCCAGAGATGCTTTTTGCTCTCCCAGGCCTCTTTACTTGAGGGCTGTGTCTACCGAGATCAAGTTCCGGTGGGTTGATTTGGGTGGTGGTGTCCACCAGCACAAAGGTCCAGAGTCAGAAGTGAAGCAGTTAAAGCAGCTGAGGCATGTTTACTAAGCCATTTGAAGTTGATAGCCCCGCACGGCCTGGCTTTTTTCTCTATCTTCGTAAACCACAGTGAATTGATGGAATGACCCGGACTTGATCTTCAGGGCAATATGTCTGATGGCACCGCTGGATTGATAAATTGATTCAAAACTATTACCATGGTGAAAAAGCAATAAGGTCATAAAAATTGCATCAGCTGGCTAAGTAAATCCTGGCATTTCATGACAAGTAATGCAGAAGAATCGCAAGAGGATCTGGGCATGAGGCTGAATGAGTGAGGGAGAAATGACTTTGAAGAGCTCATCATCTCCGATCTATTCTTCCTGCCAGCGATTCATGCCTTCGCATAGTGCCACTTCATTATGGGGAAATAACTGTACACTTCTAGCATATTCCTGGCCTCCCTGGCGGCCCCTGGAGGACCCTTAGCTGGTTAATACCTCATCACGGGCTTCATTGAACACTTTAATCTGCACTTGTGTGATCAATAGAATCCTGGTGTAAATTAAAAGGACAATTTCATGTAATCAAGCCTGTTAATGCTCATTTTGAAAACCATTATTTGTGGAAGGCATTTAGAAGAAAATTACAAAGTGACAGGCTGATGCACTCTGAGATGATTTGAAAGCCGGTCTTGTTTTTGTGACTGTATACCTGCTTGGGGAGCAGGATGGAAGCAAGCGTTAGTGAATGCATGGGAGGAAGGGAGGGAAACGAGAACCTGTGAGCAAGAGAGGAGCAGCCCAGCAGGAATATGTGTGCATGCCCTGCCTGCTTGCTTCCCTTCATGCAGGGAAGAAGAAAATGAAATTTTCCAGTGTTCTATTTCTGTGGCAAATTCAATTACTGTGGGGACTTGTTCAAAGCGGTGTAACTTCCAAGAGGCAGAAATTGAAAACCTGGCAGCTAATGAAATGGCAAATGACTAGGAAGTTCAGACAGGGGCCGTCAGTCACATCAAACACCTGGAGAAAAATAGCAGCTACCCCCAATGCTTTCCTGAAACCACTCTTTCAACTGTCCCTCCTCTTTAGGAGAGAAGAGACCTCCATCCCCTAACATTTTACTCAAGCTGTAATAATATGTTAACAGCCAACCACAAGTTTTCATGGGCCTCTCTACTAGCAATGTAGAGTGATCCGTACATGAAGCATGGAATCCAAAATATAACCAACATGTTATTTTTTTCAGGTTCTGGGATTCGTGTTGAATGTGACTATGCAATATTTACTTAGACAATTTGCCGACACACATATTTTTTAAAAGTCTTTGGTAGCTGAGGTATCTGCATTC
>NW_017731525.1:2436644-2439732 GCF_001890085.2 Hipposideros armiger | reverse complement strand
CAGCGGTTCTCAACCTGTGGGTTGTGACCCCTTTGGGGGTTGAATAACCCTTTCACAGGGGTCACCGGGTACTCGTATGTGGGCGTATCTGCATGTGAGCCTGGAGACGGATAGAGGAGCGGTGTCTCAGTTCCTAAGACCATCAAAAATATGTGTTTTCCGATGGTCTTAGGCAACTCCTGTGAAAGGTTTAGAACCGCTGCTGTAGATTATAAACCCAATGAGAACATGACTTGGGTCTAATTTACACCCCATGTAGCCCAGCACAGTACCTAACACAAAACGGGATCAACAAATTTTCATTGAATGAATGAATTCTTTCAGAAGCCAGAATATGATCACGGGCCCAAAGCCTGTGTACCTACTTCCTAAGAGTTCTATGAGGGAACATTAAAGATTTAATAAACCAACATATTATTCCACTAAGATTCTTATTTTCAATCTAATTTTGCTCAACTTAATAGTTTTTCATATACATATTTTTGTACATAATAGGAAAAAATAAAGATAATTACTTAATCAAAGCTTCTATTTTTAGTTTCTCATCTATGCGAAATTAGAATATATGCTAATAAATGTTCATTCAGTTTTCACACTGGAGAGCCTGAAAAGTAAACCCCTTCTCAGAAGCCCAAAGTCTTGTTATTCATGGCAACAGTCACCCAAATTATCCAGGAGGAAATATTATCTTTCAGAGAATAAGCCTGGGCATGTAAACCCAAAACCATCAAGTGATTTAAGTCATGATTTTTTTCTACCTCTTCCTGTAAAAGTCTTTTTAGGCATCAGGTACTTCAATGTAGAAGAGAATCAAGGTCCCATTTGGGATTTTAAAAATGTTTCTCTAATATGAAACTAAATATATTTCCCATTTACCATTATATCTTAATTCCAGGAAAATTATTCCATAAATTCCTATTCACTCAGAAAATTCATCAACATACATATTTTAAATATTTTGACAACATAAAACTTAATGAGCCTTTTTTAAAGGCCTTAGGGAATGATTTTTTTTTAATCTTAAAATAAAAAAATAATACACAACAGGTAGTCCCCAATTTACAAGCAAATTTTTTCCAATGGTACATTTTTATGTTGATAGTGTAAAATTCACAGNACACAACAACAATGAATGCCACTCAGCAAGACACTGTCACACGTCGACATGAACACAGCTGTGACACTGATATACCAAGGCTATGAAACTTTACCGAGCTGTTTGTACGGTGCTGCCAATGAAAGCACACGGTGGCAAGTTCGTGAACTTAATTGTCAGACCTTGTATGTCTAGCAAACAATTCCATTTGGATAAATTCCTTAAAGATGTAACTTTTAGTAATGAAATGAAACATGTTTAAAACTAAAGCCATCATCATCTCTTTAAGACTGATTCTTACTACATTCTCTCTTCCTGTCCTTTTAAAAATTTGTTCCAAAATCTGGGCAGCTCTTGTTTCCTGTCCTTTCCTCGTCAGCCTCTCACCACCCTGTCAGCACCATGAATTGCCAGTTACTATTTTGTAACAATACTTCCTGTCCTTTATTTTTATTATCAATTATTCTTCTCTAGACCTTCTCCTCTCCCAGATATGTCAGTCAGCTATCTTCGACATAGTCTCTATGGCTCTATTTTTCTTCCCTTTCAATCTGCAAACTATCAAATCTTTCCAACTATCACTGCTCAAAAGTTGCTTGTAAATAAGCCCTTAAAATATTCCATACACCTGACTCCATTCTTTTATGACTGAGTAGACTAGATGAGCTTGGACTATGGTTTTCAACATTTTTTAGCAGCAGAATTTTATTTTGCATTGTCACAGATGACTTTTGCCTTCAAAAAATTTTTTACAAAACAAATAAAAGTTCTAAGTAGATCAATGAGATAATTTACAAAAACTTTAAATTGGAGAAGTCAAATGACAGATGTGGTCTTATCAAATAAACATGCAATATACATGAATGAGCTTGCAAATGCAGCATACAAATGTATTTGTTGCACTTTATTGGAAAAAAAAAACCCTGATTCACACTGATAAGAAGCTGAAAAGACATAAATTTTATATTAGCTCTCTTAGCAATCTCATATTGCTTTCTGAATACTGACAAAATGGCAGTGGAAGTTTTATTCCAGGCCTGACCGAAATTAATAAACTGGTGTAACGAGAGAACACAAAAGTGGTTAATTACTGTATTATAACGTGGCAAATACAAAATCTGAGTGTATAGTTCCCATTACAGATTTTTTTTAATGATTAAAATTCAGTTTAACATAAAATTCCATTCAGAATGTCTGAAGTACTGGTAAATAACCCAAGAGTTTTACTGAACAGGTTGGAAAACCATTTGGACAGCACTCTTTTCTAACCTCTGGCTCTTTTTTAACTCTAATTAAGCAGGACCTTTCCCAACCAACTCCAATTTATCTTGATGCCTCAGGAATCAGCTCAATTCCCTCCACATTCAAAATGGCCTTCCTAATCTCCCCAGACCACAGTAACCTCTACTTAATCTAAATTTTTACAGTGTTTATTGTCGATCACCATCATTAGGCCCATTATTTTATGTACCTATCATAGGGCTACACAAATATTAGGCAGCCAAGAAGCCCTGGGAAGGAGAGAGGGAGGGAGGGAGGGACAATTGCCAACTGTTAAAGAGAAGAAGGGTAGAGGATGAGGTCACAGAGATTAGGTATGTTTTAGTGTAAAACAATAACTGGGATGAGAAGAAGAGGGATGAACACGTGGCTGAATTGATTCATTAGTTTCCGCCATTCCAGTCTGGCATTTGGCACCTAACAAGTCCGTGTGTTGTTTATTATTAAAGTTCTGACATATTACAAAAAAATCACTACTCTATTAAAAGAGAGAGTGATTGTTTCACAATAATCTATAAATTGCTTTATTTCACAAAGGAATATTTAAATGTTTATTGAGAATCCTACTGATTTATCTTAAAGAGTTTTGTATCATAATTTTACATTTCACTTCAACATAGATGTTACCACTTTTAACTATCACACAGTAAATTGATCTAAATTATGGGCACAGAGCATTGAAAGTACTCCCTTTGGAAATGCCTTCTATGT
>NW_017731525.1:2430938-2432898 GCF_001890085.2 Hipposideros armiger | reverse complement strand
GTACTAAGTTTTACAGTTGGTACCGGTAATCATACATTCAATGGTTTCTTAACCTTACTGAACCCTGTATGCCAGCAATGTGACCCAGATAGCATTACATCCCAGCAATGCCAGAGATATGAAATTATGAGACCCCAGAAGAAGTGGCTTGTAGGCATGACAAACTGAAATCTAATTGAAAGCACTTACTCAGAGCTGGCCATTGCTGTGGCATCATTCATCCAGGCTCAAGAGTATGAAAATTCAACATTCTGTTTTGTTTCTTCCCTGATGCTCATCACAACACTCCACAAAGGAAAATCATTTCCATTTGTCATGTGACAAACATTTCCAGTCAACTCTTATTAAGCTGATATTGGTTTATTCAAAATAAGATGCACTTCCCACTGCCATTCTCTGAGCAGCTGAATTTCCTATAGCTCTTTAATAAAATTGTCAGATAATCTGAGCATAGCTTATTCAAAATCTGCTTGCTTTTATTTTATTTCATCAGTGTTTGTGTGTCATATAAGCATTTTAGTGTATATAACCACAAATGTTTTCCTTCCTCTCTCCTAAAAATGACAAAGTACCACTCTCTCCTCTCCTCTTCTGGAACATTGGTGCTGACTTGCTTTTCCAATACCTTTTTAGAATCCTTCCCCTCTCCCAGACCCCACCTAGAACCTTTACTTAGTGCTTAATTTTATCTCTTAGATTTGGGTCATATTTAACATTTTCTTGCAAGAGTTAACCACATCCATGTGAATTTAGTTAGTCTATGACTTACATTCAACCATTATTTTGGGTCTTTATGTTACTTCCAAAAGCATTCAATATATTTAATGACTTCTAATAACAGGAATCATTGAACATAAGGTATTTCCCTTTAGACTTTTAGAAATTATATTCTGAAACTCTAATTTTATAAAATGCTCAATAAGACTTCAGTATTCAATAAAAAAAAACATTTTTAAATGCTTTGCTCATCCTAGAGACATCAGTAAACTATTCATTACAGCAGAGTTACTGGTGTATCCCTGTTTGCATTCCTTTTACACCTAATGCCTTGATTGGTAAGATTGCGGAAGTAACTAAACAGGATATTTGTAATTATGTTCTGAGATCTACCTCACTTTCCAAATATCAAAATTTGCAAAAGGTTTCAAACTGGATAATAAAGAGAAAAAAGCTAAATTCTGTTAATGATACAGGTAAGGCAACTGCTACATAAATCTCTTTCTTTAAGGTGTTCTTGTTTTGTTCAATTGAGGTTTTGATATTTGAAGTTTAGAGGAAAATAAAGCTTGGTCCTTTAGAAAGCACTGGTGATGAACAAGTACCTCTTTTGAAAATTAAATAAGCATTGATTGGGAGAGAGGAATTGAGATGACTAAGGGTCCAGAACCATAGTTTCTCAAGGGGGTTTTGACAGAACTGGACATGTCCTGAGGACCCAAACCATGCACATCTCATGAGCTTTCTTTTAAAACCAGCCTCAAGGAAAAGGGTGTGCTGGGAATTTTGTGTGATAAAAACAATTGAAAGGGTCTTAAGTAGTGTGAAATAAACAGAAATCACAAGAGTCTAGAACTCCTCCAGACTTAAAAAGAATGGAGAACTATGGATAATGTTGTTTCTAAGAAAATTAGTGTTACCAGAAAGAAATATAAATGTTTAAGGAAAAGCCTACAATAGAAAGCAGTATCTTTAAAACTTCTCTAAGTACCATGGTCCTACTGTCATCAGACATTCCTATATGCTGTTTCTTCTTCCTGGAACAATCTTTAGCCACCACTCCCATCCCCAGCCATCTTCAGCCTTTACTTGAAAATCACCCCTCCTTCTTCAGAACTCTTCTTAGATATACCTTCCTCAAGGAAACTGTCTTTGACAACCTGCTCTTCAAGCTTTTTATTAGCTCAGATAGCACCTGTGCTCACCTCACCTAACTCTCCTTCTACTGACTACCAGTTCTGGT
>NW_017731525.1:2427195-2428413 GCF_001890085.2 Hipposideros armiger | reverse complement strand
CCTCTCACCCAAAATCCTAATATATGTTGAGACAGACACTTTTTTCATTCCTTTCATTATTTTCCTTTGGTTTGCTTAGCTGAGTGTATTTTACAGTATTTTAACCTTGACTAGACGGCTGCTAAGGGGCTGACTGGAGTGACACCCAGTGGTGATCATGAGACTTGACGGCAGCTCCTCGTTTCCCAAGGGCAGCTAACTCAAAGAGCCTTTCCCATGAATGTCTCTCAAAATTCCCTTTCAGAACTTTTTTCACATTTCTGTAATCAATGCTTTTGTCCCCCAAAAATATCTATTTGTTAGCATCTAAATCATTTTTTTCTATTCAAGGATCTTTATTATCCATTGATCAAGATTCCACTGTATAGAAAGAAGCCCGTAGAAAATTCCTATCTCTAGGGCCGGCTGAGTGGCTCAGTTGGTTAAGAGCTTGCTCAAGAGTTTGAACTCTGAGCAACAGGGTTCCCAGTTGGATTCACGGCCTGAGCTGCCACTGAGCTGCTAACAGGTGGCAGGATGGCTCAGCTTAAAAAAAAAAAAAATTCCTATCACTAGCAAAGTACCAAGGTTTTTCTTTTAATAAAATAACAAGGTGGGAAGCGTCTTCTCTGTGACACAGAAGTGTCAAATGCCTTCTATATTGCTGTGCTCTCAACTCACACTTGTCATTGCAGAACCTCCTTTGCTTATCAACTTTTATAAATAGGAACATAACTATAAATCACGGAGGGACAGTGAGTCAGCAATACCCACTACCAACAGATGCCCGTGACAGTTACTTGGTACTTCTGAACATCCTGTCAGAACCTAGCTTGTTAAAAAGCAAAGGAATTAACGGGAGCCCAGAGAAAGAGTGAAAGCAATTTGTGACCTAAAACCAAATAGCCAAAGTTTATATTCCAAGGTCCCTGGCAATATTTTGCAAAGAACTTTCATAATCTTTTCATTTTAAAATGTCCTTCCAGTGACCTTCACTGGGCCTCCTCTTTAGGTTTTACGTACACATAGTGCCTCATCACATTCTGTGAAAGCATAGAGTTATTTCCAGTCAGTGAGAAAAATAAGTAAGGCCAAATCAACCAAAAGAAGTTAAGTCACGATGCATTGTCAGAAATGAGCAATAGAATAGTCATAAATGAGAAACTCCATGGCCCTCAGCCATTGAGGGATAAAGATCTGTACCTTTCAGTGAGGCAGAGGTATTTAAAAAGCAGAAGT
>NW_017731525.1:2422422-2424980 GCF_001890085.2 Hipposideros armiger | reverse complement strand
TTTGTCTCCATCATCATTGAGGATAATTAAGAAAGCATTTCTTCCCATCAGGGAGTGCCTGATGATGCAGGTCCAGACATGCCCATGCCACCCCACCCTTCCAGATTGACCTTGGACCTCTCCCTTGGCATTCCACTAAATATGAACTACTCAGCATCTCCACATCGCCAAGGCATGCATGCTCGTTTCAGTGCCTTTCTTGTTTACACACCAGCCAAAGGAGCAAGTCAGACAAAGGTGACACCAAAGATCTTTGGGATGACATAGATTCTTTGATATGTCCCATATTCAAAGGGCTAGGGATAATTACACCTCCTAACACATCTACTATGGATATTATAACTACTGAAGCAAACAAATACCTTAAAAAGTTAGCACAATAGACTTACCCTCAGGAGTCATCCAGCAAGAAGTGGATAGGAAGAGTTAAGGGTTTGGGTGATGCCACAGACTGAATGCTTGCATGCTCTCAAAATTCATATGTGGACATCCTAACCCCCAGTGTGTTGGTGTTTGAAGGTGGGTCTTTGAGAGGTGAGTAGGTCATGACAGCGGATTAGTGCCCTTATAAAAGAGACGCCAAAGAGCTTTCTTACCCCCTCTGCCACGTGAATACACAGAGAGAAGGCATCTGTCTATGAACCAGGAAGTAGTCCTTCACCAGACAGAATTTGACGGTGCCTTAATCTTGGACTTCCCAGCCTCTGGAACTGTGAGAAATAAATTTTTGTTGTTTATAAGCCCAAGCTACGGTGCTTTAGTATAGCAGCCTCAATGTACTAAAACAGGTGATAAATGGAGAAGGGAGAATTCTGACACCATTTTGCTTGAACCTCTGTCATGGCAGCTTAGCACATTTGTCTCAATTAAGAATTGATTTACATGGATACTTTATCTTTAGTACTGAATTGGAAGTACCTTGAGGACAAGGCACCATATTTTATTTATATTTGAACCTTCACAGTGCACAGCTCTGCGGAGTCTATCTATATTCACACAATACAAAGATTTGTTCAAACGTTTTCCCCTTCAAGAGGCCTTTTTAGACCCTACCCCAATCTAAAATCACCCAACTCCAAGGGAGAGGGACCTTGTCATTTTCGCTGCTGTATTGGTAGACATTGTAACAGTGTGTTTTGGATAATAAATGAAGTATCTTATAAAGTAATTCTAAAAGAAAATCTGAAAATAATCCAATAGAAAGGAAAAGAGGCTATTGGGAACAAAAGTAAGCAACATTTTTTATCGATGAATTTGATGAGAGGNGGATTTGGAGCAGATGTCGACATTTTCCACTTAAAAACGCAAACCTTTTCTAGGTTTGGGGAAATCCCCTCTAACTTTGTAGCAGAATGAGAAGAAAACTGCATAGGATCACCAAGCAAAATAAATTCTTTTCTCTCCAACTTCAGGAAAAGAATCAGAGCCAGAGATGTAGTAGTTTTGACCTCCTCCTGAAAATATGTTCCACGGAGCTAGCTGTAAGGAGAAGTGTGTGCAAACAAAGAGTGTCTCACTCATCAGTGTCTGCATCAGGGTCTCTTATCAATGAGAACCGAAAGTCACAAGATTCCATTAGCCCAGAGCTATCAAGGTATTGATGAGGCTGTGGGAAGACTTGTCCTTTATTGTAAGCTGCCTGGACATGCTTTCCTGATGGGGAAAAGGGCCTGCAGTGTCTTCTGCATGCTTAAGTATCTGCAGAAATACAGGGAGGGGCGAAGGATCCCATTAAACCAATTTTATCTTAGCCAAGGACTGCATCACATGTCTGGGATCAATATGACTCACAAGATATATAGGTGGTTGATAGAGACTAAGTTATCTTTAGTAAATTAAGGTAGGAGGTGATGTGATTGGGGGTGGGGAGGAGGCACACTCTCTTTTGAAAGATTAAGCTAGAAACTTCCCCCACATAATTTGACACATCTCCAAAAAAATGTTTCCTGCAACTGAATCTAAAACAGGTTGCATTCCCAAAGGTTCCATTTGTTGTATAGCCTGGCTAAATAAATGAGGGCTGCCACTTCTAAGTCTAATATTAAACATAGTTTTTTCAAAAGGAACCATCTCTTAATAAATACTTATAAGATGTACATGACTGCTTTCAAAGGCCAGTATGTTGGCTATTGCTCTGGCATTGTTTTCCAAAGTATATAAAAGGGATACTTCATTTTACAACAGACCTGATCATAAGTAGCTAGGAAAATCAGTATTATATATTAATACAGTGTTGTACATTAATATATATTGTATAGTATATGGTTATAGATACAATTGTATAATATATAATTATATTGTATTATATTCTATATAACATAATTTTAAGTATAAATTAAAATTATATTTAATTTAAAAGGCTATTTAAGGGAACTCTGACTTGAATCTTTTAGAAAGCAAAATGTTTCTGTAATTCAATCACCCTTGCAATTATCTTATCTTGTGAATTTACATTTGTGTTTTCTTAAAGCAGAATGCTTTTATATTAATAGATACAAATGTACGTGCACGCATACATACAGATACAGAAAATAATTATATTACTTCTGTCTTCCTTA
>NW_017731525.1:2417998-2420687 GCF_001890085.2 Hipposideros armiger | reverse complement strand
GCAGATATTCATAGTATTCCAGTGGAGATGACTTTGACTGTTTTAATTTAGAGGTGTGTAGTCAGGATCTAAGACCTCTTTGTCATTGATATACTTGACTGGCAGGCATGGATCTGCCCTGTCACAATATCTGAGGAGCTAAGTAATGACTGGCGCCACTTGAGTGAAAATTTCTGCACACTGTTAATACAATGGGTGTCAGAAGCACATTGTTACTCATCCTAATCAGAGTAATTGTACACAGGGACAGCCCAGGAAAGAAAAGGAAATGAGTGCCTGTCTGCGGGCAACAACACAACTTCATTTAACCTTAACAGACCAGGAGGCTGATATCATTTCTCCCTGGCACTTGCTGAGATTCTCGTGTCAAAACAGCTTCTCATTTGCAATGTATGACAATTTCCTCACATCTAAAAAGACACTGCCACAAGTCAATAGTCTATAAATTGCACTTGGAAATAGGATCATCTTAACTAAAGCCTGCTGCTTTCCCCAGGAGGCCAATGGCTGCTCCCCCTCCTTGTAATAATTTGTATGTTTAGGTGTTCGGTCAATTTACTCTACACTTGTAATGTCTTATAGCCAGGACCATCAATCAGATTCGGTGTGACAAAAATATCCTGCTACAATATTACAGGTTATTAAAGGGATGATGGGAATGGGCTGCATGCATTTACTGGGCCCTGTTTTCTCATTTCAGAAAACCTGTCATGGGCCTAACCTGGTGATTCATCTTCTCTTCACTATCTACAGGTAGATGCTAAAAGTAGACTTTGATGAGCTACTTTCATGCACCTCTTTTATCTCTCCAAACACCTTCATCCAAATTTCTTTCTCCTCTACCCTTTCTTCTTGCCCTGAAAACAGGACAACCGCTGTAGAGAGATCCGTGCAGAAATTTAGCATGGATCATTTTTTAGCTATATGTTTGGAAGAGAGATGATATTCCATGGATGCTCAAGCTGTTCATATTTCTATTATTCACCTACAGTAGAGGCCACTCTAACACTCAGGAGACCCTTATTTCAGGCCTAAAATTTGGGTCACATGCAAAAATTATTCCTAAATGAAAATCTATGTTTTAACACATTTTTAGAACTCAAGGTAATTGTTTGATTGCTGCTCTTTTAGATAATCAGACAGATTTAAAATAGTTATTTGGATTTACAGTACTCTATTTTTCTGAGTTTTGGAGCTACAAAGCAATAGCAAGAAAGATGTCACAAAAGAAAATACACGGCACTGTTACATCAACCGTTCCTTATTTTGCAGTTCACTTACTAGTCTTCGACTAAACAATCATTTGGTTTCAAACAGAAAACTTTGATATCCTCTCTAGCTACATTTAATTCAAAAGTATTCAATTTCTGCTAAGGCTTTACACAACTTATGATATACTCTCAAGGAGGAAGAACCAGCCTCACCCCACTCCCACACATTTGCTGAGGAGCAGTCAAGCAGGGTGAGGAGCAGTGCATGAGGATGCTTCTTCTCACAGTGGCTTGCATAAGGTGTACATGCCCTCAATTGAGTGTGTGTGATATAGGTACAAAATGTGAGTTTGGAGCCTGGAATACCATTTTCAAATATGAACCCTTCCAGGGTAAGAGGTCCTGTCTTCCCCCTCTGTTTGTGGGGTTTCCCCATTTATCTTTCTGTACCCTGGGACCACAGCCTTGACAAATGACTTTCACCTGGAGTTAGCCAAGCTGAAGGGTACATGGCATAGTCCTTCACAAGACAACCCTCACTTCTGACACCAGCTGCAAGTTTGAGAGGTTCCCAAGATCACACCCAAATTTGATAATTTTCTAAGATTTACCAAACTCACTGAAAGTTATTATACTAATAGTTATCCTTTATTACAAGGAAAGCATGAAAATTAAAATCAGCCAAGAAAGAAGACACATGAGGCAGCATCTGGGAGAGTTCCAGACATGAAGCTTCCATTGTCCCCTGGATGTGTTCCCTCTTGGCACTGACATGTGACAATACACACAGAATTTTGCCAACCAGGGAAGCTCACCCAAGCCTTGGTGTCCAAATTTTTTACTAGGGTTTCATTACATAGGCATGATTGATTAATTCATTATCCACATAGTTGATCTCAGCCTCCAGGTCAACTGATACAAATGAAACAAAGCCCCCACCTAAATCACATGATCAGTCTTTCTGGCATGGCCAGCCACACCTTAAGATTATCTGGTATGGCTGACCCTCTCTATGATCTAATGTGACTAGCACCCACCCTAAACAAAGACATTTCTATCAAGTATGACACCGATTCCCTCCCAGAAGCCGAGGGTAAAATCCAGACCTCTCTTTGGACAAGGCCAAATTCTTTACTACACATTTCCCAATTAAAACTTTACATTTTTTGCTAATGTTCTTCATTATCAGGCAATTTTAAAAAGTGATTTTATTTACTTGTTATTTACGCCAGTGGAATTTGAAATATTGTAACACTACATCTTAACAGTGGGCTACTTTTTTTTCTTTAGCACCTATAAACTTTTTTTTAACAAACTCCCATTTCACTGAGTAATAAAGGAAAGGGCACTGGGAGATGCAGGTGGTGATTAAACTAGCCAATTACACTCAGACCCTCCAGTAAGGACTTTCCCACAGGGACACTGCATTAGCTGCCCAGGGCTGCTGTAACAAATTACCACAGACCTCGTGGTTTAAA
>NW_017731525.1:2414187-2416955 GCF_001890085.2 Hipposideros armiger | reverse complement strand
ATTATATATTATATTATTTGTTATATGTTTACATAATATACTGATATTTATGTTAATGAATTAAATTTATTTGTTGTAGATACAAACCTATAGATTTATAAATTTATATTTATTTATAAAGTATAAATTTTTTATAGATTTTATGAAATTGATAAATATTAATAAATCCATATGTAGGAAAAAACTCAATGAAAATATCAAAGGCTTTTCCAGGATGAATTGCATTTCTGCTATGTTCTAAGTAGTGGCCTAAGGTCTATGAATAACATCCCTATTACAAAAGCATGCTCTTTAGCTATGTTTTAAAACCCAGAGGGACATTTCTTTTCTATGATGATCTAGCCATAGTTCAAAATAAATCTATAAAATCCTAAGATACTGCAGAAAGAGTTTTCTGTCACAAAAGTTTCTGTATATATAGAACAAACTAGTTCAAGTCTCTGCAATGTGGACAATGAAAAAAATCAAAGGGCATAGCCGCATTTTCACATTTCAGGACTGGAGGTGAACCCACAGTACCAGTATCTGCCTTATAGCATCCTTACACTAGCAGCCCTTCATCATCTGTAATGTTTTTATTTGACAGAAATTGCCATACCAGAAGCAATGTGTGTGTGACACAGAGCCTTTCTGCTGTGATCAAAAATTACGGTGAATGCTGCTGCCAAGTGCCATCAAACAGAAAGGCAGGGATCTTCACAAGGGAAGTGGCACATCAAACCTTAGTAACAGTGTGTGACAAGTTTCAACTTGTTCAGTGCAGTCAGTTGGATGTGAGCTGCGGTTCAAGAAAAGGTGTGTTTCAAAGTGTGCCGTAAATCATCCTCCATCATGACAANCCCTTCCAGGGTAAGAGGTCCTGTCTTCCCCCTCTGTTTGTGGGGTTTCCCCATTTATCTTTCTGTACCCTGGGACCACAGCCTTGACAAATGACTTTCACCTGGAGTTAGCCAAGCTGAAGGGTACATGGCATAGTCCTTCACAAGACAACCCTCACTTCTGACACCAGCTGCAAGTTTGAGAGGTTCCCAAGATCACACCCAAATTTGATAATTTTCTAAGATTTACCAAACTCACTGAAAGTTATTATACTAATAGTTATCCTTTATTACAAGGAAAGCATGAAAATTAAAATCAGCCAAGAAAGAAGACACATGAGGCAGCGTCTGGGAGAGTTCCAGACATGAAGCTTCCATTGTCCCCTGGATGTGTTCCCTCTTGGCACTGACATGTGACAATACACACAGAATTTTGCCAACCAGGGAAGCTCACCCAAGCCTTGGTGTCCAAATTTTTTACTAGGGTTTCATTACATAGGCATGATTGATTAATTCATTATCCACATAGTTGATCTCAGCCTCCAGGTCAACTGATACAAATGAAACAAAGCCCCCACCTAAATCACATGATCAGTCTTTCTGGCATGGCCAGCCACACCTTAAGATTATCTGGTATGGCTGACCCTCTCTATGATCTAATGTGACTAGCACCCACCCTAAACAAAGACATTTCTATCAAGTATGACACCGATTCCCTCCCAGAAGCCGAGAGTAAAGTCCAGACCTCTCTTTGGACAAGGCCAAATTCTTTACTACACATTTCCCAATTAAAACTTTACATTTTTTGCTAATGTTCTTCATTATCAGGCAATTTTAAAAAGTGATTTTATTTACTTGTTATTTACGCCAGTGGAATTTGAAATATTGTAACACTACATCTTAACAGTGGGCTACTTTTTTTTCTTTTACAACTTAAAAACTTTTTTTAACAAACTCCCATTTCACTGAGTAATAAAGGAAAGGGCACTGGGAGATGCAGGTGGTGATTAAACTAGCCAATTACACTCAGACCCTCCAGTAAGGACTTTCCCACAGGGACACTGCATTAGCTGCCCAGGGCTGCTGTAACAAATTACCACAGACCTCGTGGTTTAAACAATAAATTTATTCTCCCACAGTTCTGGAGGACATAAGTCTGAAAATAAAGTGTCTGCAGAGACGCAATCCTTCCAAAGGCTCTAGGGAAGAATCCCTCCTTGCCTCTTCCAGCGTCTCGTGGCCCTGAGTGTTCCTTGGCTCCCCTGCCTGTGTCATTCCAATCTCTGCCTCTGTGGTCATGGGGCCTCCCCCCACTCTCAGTGTCTGTCATCTCCTCTTCTCTCTCTTATAAGGATGCTTGCCACTGTATTTAGGGCCCATCCTTTCAACCCAGGATGATCTCATCTCAAGATCCTTAACTTAATGATATTGCAAAGACCCTCTGTCCAAATAAGGTCACATTCATAGGTTCCAGGGGTTAGGATATGGACATACATTTTTAGGACACACTACAGACACCAGTTGGTATCAAGGAACAAGCGTAAAACTTGGAGTAGGAAGATCTAAATTCTAACCTGAGTCTCCAAATCCAGCACCCTGTCTACTGCCAGCGAATCCTCATTTTTCAGAATTCCCTAGGAAATCTTCCTTTACTACATCCAGGACTGATATCCTGTTTATGGGAGCTGGTGTGGTTGTTGTTAAAACTCTGAAAGATTTCTCCCCTGACCTCTCAAATGCCCTTACCATCACCTAAAGCTGACCTTCCTCCTTCTTTAGGACATGCTTTCAACCTCCCCACAACCCCAAAACTAGAATTTCATTGCCTGGTACATCAAAGGGCCCCTAAGACCTGGTTCCAGCTCTCTGAACATTCATACCGATCAGCTGGTGCCTATGCCTCACCACCGTTAAATATTTAGAATATTACCCCTGACTATTTCTATGCCA
>NW_017731525.1:2387678-2411828 GCF_001890085.2 Hipposideros armiger | reverse complement strand
TAATTTATATGAAATAAAATTAAGCATTCAATTCTTTAGTCATACTAGTCCTAGTGGCTCTTCTATTGGATTGGACAGGTCTAGATGTCCAGGCTATGTTAGATGGGACAGCCCCAGAGAATAAGGTAGAAGGAACTTTTAAAAACAGCTGAAAGAGCTGGGAATATGCACAGAGCAGCTAATCCTTCAAAATATTTCCTCAGCACAAGAATATTGTACAAAATTCATGGCTATTTAGCACCAACTTTAAAATTCTAACATTACCAGAAAGCAAGTAGCTAAAAAAGGAACAGATCACATAGAATCACCTCTTTTGAAAGATAAAGGCCCCTCCTGGAAACCCCAGCCTTAAGTTAGGGGTACAGTGCTGGGCTGGTTTGGGCTCCTCCCCAGCCCTCCGTACAATGGCTGACTGACAGTTTTCTCATGCTCTTGACTGGGTTCCTGTCCCTCCTAATCTAGGATGTGATTAAATTGAATTGCTTTCCAAATCTGTTATGTAATTTGTATGTAATGCCCTTAATATTGGATTTGAATACAATTGCAGTAAGATACACTAATTGATTCATTTAATTTTATTTTCCATCCTTTGAATTGAAGCCTTTGGGACTCAATATGTAAAGTAATATGCAAATTGAGACTTTGATGCAAGAAGACTTGGCAGTGTTTTTAAACAGGGCTCAAGCATTACTTGGAATCATTTAAGAGAGTAGTTTCAAACAAAGCAACCTCTGCTTGTCCTTCTATGTGATTAAATTTTGGTGTACACAAATATATCTATACAAAACATGCTCAAAATCACTGAATATTAATTGATGATATAGGTCAAAGAATAATTATACTTCCCTCATGATTTTTCTATCTCTTATTCTAATATAAAATAGTATAAGGTTTTACAGGTTTACATAACTTTCCACAGAGTGGATGAAGCAGAAAACAGTTGCAAAGGAGAAGTCAATCCATCAACAACTAGTGTGCACCTTCTTAGGACTAATAATAATAACAGCTAACAATTATTGAGCTTACTATGGGTCAAGCACTGTGTTCAGAATTTTATCTGGATTATTCTTCTGCTAGGGATTCAGTTAGGGCCTTTCAGAGACATGTAAATGACAAAACACATCCTCTATGCCCAAGGAGCTTAAAATTTACATGCCAAATGTTAGTATCAACAAAAGGTTTTCTAGGAGTTGAAAGAGACATCTTTTGAACCCAAAGAAATTTAACTTTCTGTTTTCCTTATTCCCAAACTGTTACTGTGAATGCAAGCATGATTCTGATACTAAGAGCCAGAGAGCCTTAATATGCAGCTAAGAAGATTTTTAAAACACAGCCATGCACTACTTAACAACAGGGGTAGGTTCTGAGAAATGTGTACTATGGTGATATCATCATTGTGCTAACATCATAAGTGCACACAAACCTCAACACAATAGCCTACTACTATAATTACATATGCTACACTTTTATGCAGCTGGCAGCATAGTAGGTTTGTTTACACCAGAATCACCACAAACATGTGGGTAATGTATCGTGCTACCGTGTTAAGATGGTTATGACATCAGTAGGTGATAGGAATTTTTCAGCTCCATTATAATCTTATGGGACCACCTTTGCATATGTGGTCTGTCCTTGACTGGAATGTCATTATGCAGTGCATGACAGTAACTGTTCTTGGCCCTCCACTTCCTCCTTCCGTATAAATTCCATATTTCTGGGTTCAGAGATCACAAATTTCAAGCCATGAATGTTATCTCTCAGGATCATCACTGTTTCCAAAGTGATGCACACAATAACAACACTGGCAATTTCACCACTCACCACAGTTAATATATTTCACTATGATCAAACCATAGTTTACAGGAAATTGCTATACTATTGATGTCATAGATGAGGAAATCAGTACATGAGATAGCCAAGTCCTAGAAATCTGAGAAAATGAAAAGTTGGGAGGCTGGAGCTTGTTTGGTTGTTGAGATAACATTAACAATATGAGTGTCATGGCTAAGATTTCAGTTTGGAGATGATGGGTAAAGGCAGATCAACAGCCTCAACAGTCAAGGAGAGGCTTTCTTGAATCTAAATACCTTTGGAAGAGTGAAGTGAGCTCTTTTCTAGAGATATGGGAACCCTCATAGGTCAGGTGCAGTTTTAGAGGGTTTATTTTTTGTTTGTCTGTTTTGAATTTTAGAGGTAAAGACATCTATACTAGTCTGTTTGTGCTGCCATAACAAAATACTATAGACTGCGTGGCTTAAACAACAGAAATTTATTTTCTCACAGTTCTGGAAGCTGGAAAGTCCAAGATCAATGTCCAGCAGAGTTCTATGTCTAGCGAGAGCTCCCTTCCTAGCTTGCAGACAGCCACCTTCTTGCTGTGTTCTCACAGGGCCTCTTTTCAGTGCATGCATGTGGAGAGATAGATCTCTCTTCTTATAAGGCCACCAATCCTATTGGACCCTTATGACCTCATTTAACTTTAATTACCTCCGAAAGCCCTGTCTCCAAAGGAAGTCGCAATGGGGGTTAGGGTTTCAACAAATGAATTTGGGGGTGGGGAAGATACAATTCAGTTCATGGCAATGTCCAAAGATCAAGAAGTCCAACTTCTTCATCTTTGAGATGAAGTAACTAACGCTACCCTTCTTGTGTACTTTGTTCAGCAAGAACCCAAGGGCTAAAAGTAATACATTGGGTGCCAGCTGCCCCACGTCCTAAAATGAGGGGCTAAACCATATAAGGTAGTTGTGCTGAGAGACTGGGAAACCATGCAAATTGTAGTGTGTGATTCCCACTTGCAACCTACATGAGAGAAGACAGAGAATTCACATAGGTGTTGAGGATATTGGGAGAGAGGGTATCAATGCTAGAGAATGTTGTTCCTGAGTTGCACAGAAGAATAATGGGGCACTTTCTCCCCAGTGAAGGGAGACACAACAGTAACTTGGCAGGTGGCCCTAGAATTTGGTGGACACAGAGACTGGTGCCTGACTCTCGGGAGAATAAATCTAAAGTTGAAAGACTCTGGCTAAATTAGATGGCAGCCGAGAGGAAAGAGAAAGGACCCTAAGAGAAGATAGCTAAACTTCTCATCAAAGAAGACCATCCCACAGTGTAATGTGACTTCAATAGAGGGTAGGACAACAGAAGTTCAGCCAGCTGTAGTCAGAGGTCCCCAGTGCAAGACCTCTGATGAACTCACCAAAGGGCAGCAGGAGAACAAGATCAGTAATTGTGCACCTGCTACCTAAAAAGCTCCCTGCTGCCAGATGACTAAAGGATGAGCCACGTGTGCTCCTCATCCCTGTCCTCTGACTCCCCTCACCCTCCCACCCCTGAGCCTGACCCAGCAGGGATCAGAAACAGCAATTGGCAGAATAGAGGAGGAGCAAATATCAGAAAGTGCAGTGAGCACTTTGTGGATTTATCATAACAAAATACCTGGTTTTTAGGGTGGCTTTCAGCTAGCTGACACAGATGCATGAGGGAGCCTAGCCAAGATTAGCCCCAAAACTCTATCCTCTTGCTAACTACCATGCTCACCCAGGAAGCACTTATACATGTCTCTCAGTATTGTGTAGCTATATGATACCAAGAACCTTAAATGAAAAATAAAACTTTGAGTTAACTGAATTCTATGTGTGAATCCCTAATCATACTTAGAAATGCAGAGGTTCCTGATATCTTGTTGGCAAAACACCTAGAAATAGAGACAAAGCTGGTGGACTGGTAATCAGAGAGGCCTCATTTCCAGCCCCTGCCAGGATCTTGACTGTGTCTCTCGGGGCCTCATCCTCCTATCATTAAGAAGAACATGTTGAACTCAGTGAGCTCTATGGTTCTATGACTTTTTCATTCTTTTCTAAATCCTTCAGTATCATGCAGGCCAAGGCATTCATTTGAAATCTCAAAACATCTTAGTCCTGGAAACAATACCTCAATTAAGATTTGAAGAATTAGCAACCTAAAGAGGGTTGGTGAGTTGTCCCGTGTCCCACAGTGAATTAGTAGTAGTGCCAAAACAAGAAGCCAATTATCCAGAATCCAAGGCCAAAGATATTTCAAAACACCCTTGCCAGACAAGATATCTCAAAGACTGTTATAGCCATTGATGAACAACGTCTGTAGCTACGTTTGGTTATCCAAGGCTATCTCCACTACCATAATAGATTGCAAAACTGTCACCAGTTCGTTCCTTTCCTGTATTCATGCCCCTTGCCATGCGACTTTGAGCGCCTCCCATTATGACCCTGGGCTCAGCCAGGTGACTTACTCTGGTCAGTGGGACATTAGCAAATGTCACTCAAGGAGAAACATGATAAGCACTTGTGCAGTGGGGCTTGTCCTCTTTCTGGCTGTCCTTAGAACTCTGAGTCACCATGGGAATGAACCCAGGCTAGCCTGCAAGATGATGACAGACTTGTGGCCCAGTCATCCCTGTTGCCCCTCCCCACAAACAGCCAACCCAAAGCAGCATACCTGACTAGCCGCTGCCTGCAGATGCCCGAGTGAACCCAGTTAGGACCAGCAGAAGAACATCCAATCTGAGTCCAACTCAAATTACTGAACAACCGAATCTTAATTAAATAAACAGTTGCTGTTGTAAGCCACTAAATTTGGAGATCATTTGTTACACAGCAAAAATAAAAATATCTGCTATAACTCCCCAAGCAAACTCTCAAAGGACCCTCTCTGCATAAAGATGAGAGTTATAACTCACCAGTGCAATGAAGAAGATAAACTTATTTTAATGCTCTGCAAAACCTACCAGTCAACAGCATGCTGTTGCGATTAGTTTTCAAATCTGCAGGTCTTTGAGATCCCAATACTTCTCTGAAAATTTTCAGGGCCAAATTAAACAACAGCCCTTGGTTGTATCTTCATTTGTATACACTACTTCACACATTCTTAAAATGCCAATGGGTCCAGACTTTACTATATACTCTTACTGGATTTAAATTTGAAGGCTGAATCTGAGCTCCACCATCATCAATAAAGTATTGCAAGAAAAAAAAAAAAACAAAGGACAAGATAACTCTGCTCAGAATAGTTCATAAATTGAGTATTTGCATGGAAAATTCACTTGGCTTCTAAGCTTATCTACACTAGCTTGACTGAGCTTCTGAGAAATTACTTCTGATATTTAGATCTGTGGAAATTATTTTGTATGTTCAATCAAAAATATCTAAAGAGGAATAAAAATTTCAAGAGCCTATTAACTTAGTTAATTTATGATCTCCTAATTTAGCAAAAATGCTAAAGCAAAAGCATTCTATGCATTACAGTAACAAATGTAGGGCTGTTTTTTGATCTCATAGATTTTTTTTTTCAAGTGAACTTTGAACATGCTCCAGCTTCTCCGCCTGTGGAGCTATGCACTGAGGAACAAGCAGAATATTAAACACCCCCTTTTATGTCTCCCCAGGGAGTCTTCTGCTAATATTATACATCGCAACAACATTGCTTGAATGGTTTATTAATGGCAACAAAACAAAGTGAATGCTACATACAATGATAATAACAATAAAGATTATTTATACTCAGCCTAACTGCCAGATAGCTTTAGAAGCCTTACAAAGATACACTTAAACAACTAGGAATACAAAATAAAAATGGGACAAACTGCCTTTGGGTATGAGAAAGAATCAGAATGATGTGCTCCAGTTCCAGGAAAACTGAGCTGTGGAAAGTTGTTCAACAATTCTAAATATTTACATCCTCCCTTTGTTTCAGGATTTGAAACCTATCTATGAGTATGTCAAGCCATCATTTCAGATGAACAGGAAATTCTGACTTTAAAAAGATATCATCAGTGAACCCAACCCAAGACCCAGGGTCTCTTGGCACTTCCAGTTCTCCATAAAGAGCTTCCTCCTGAAAAAAATAGAACTGGAAGAAAGGAACAAGAGGAGAGGGAGAAACATAGAGACGGAGAAATAGTAATAACTGCCCATTTTCTCACTTGGCTGAATACATTATGTGGTGACTTCTTTTCCTACCACCCACCCACCCACCTCTGGAGTCAAATATCTATCAGTAAAGCGTACATCAGGTCACATATCTTATAAAAAATACACATTAACACAGAGTCTTTATGAAAACACCAACCTGATAATATAGATCCACTGAAAGATAAATTCCCAAATTGAAATATATCTTTCTATTCCTAGATGCTCTGCCTTAATCCGCATTTATCCAAGAATACTTTACATCCCTAATTTAAATCATCTCTATACTCAAACACATTTTTGGTCAATTTTTATAATTGACCAAATTAAATTAAAAATTTGGTGATTATCTAATGTTGTACTAATATAACATTGTATGTTAACTGTAATTGAAAAAAATTTTTTTTTACTTTTGTGATATATATTCTGTTATATTCTAAGGAATATGTATTTAATATCTGGGGTGTCTTTTGTCTATTGAATGCAGTGATGGTGAAGGAATGTAGATTTGGATGAGCTGGGGGAAAGTGAAATTACTCTGAGTGAGAAAGATCCAGGGTTCAGGAACCAGAATTGGGAGATGTAGAAATTATGGGGGTAAAGTGAAGAAATGAAAGGAAGGCCAGCATCAGAGGGCTGAGCAGAGACTTAAAAAAAAATTACTAAAAATGGCTTTTGTGGTACAAACCTACCTGTTATACAATGTACTTTCTCCTCGCTCTCACTCCCTTATATATCCTCAAGAAAATCTGCCTTGCTCACCAATGCCTGTGGAGTCCATTTTCATCTTGAGGAATGCAGAGAATTCTGAATCTTGCTTAGAGGGTAGTAAGTATATGTGTGCGTGCGTGTGGGGGGGGGTAAGGAAGGAGGTATGGGAGCATGAAAACAAAGGTCAAATGTGAAGGCAGACATCATATAGGTTATATGTGACATAAAAAAATCAATCCCATTCACTTTTTTCAATTAACAAGCATCTAAAACCTCCCAGGAAATTCATACACAGGCTGTATTAGGAATCTGGTGGTTGCAAGTGACAGAAACCTATGATAAAAATGAAATGAGGCCCTCTCTTTCCCAGCTTCTAGATATCAAATCTCAAGAAAATCTCTAATCGGCCATAGTTATGTGCACATTCTTGAGCAATTACTGTGTCCAGGAATGTGCAGCACTCAAAATGACCTAACAGAATTGCCTGTAGAAATTAATGAAAAATAATGACATAAGAAAATCACTGAATTTATTTTTTTATGGTCAGTTTACTTGTTTGCCTCCCCAATTATATTATAAGCATATTTAGGATACAAATTAAATACTATTAGGCTTTGAACCCCCAGCATCTAGAATAATACATGAAATACAATAGGCACTAAATAAATATTTGAAAATGAATTAACAAATGTTCTGGACCATTTGCTTTTCCTCTTTCTGCAATGCTCATGAGCTCCATCCAGTCTCTAATAGCCCAAGCCCCCTTCCTCTGTCTCCCTGAGAATAAAAGATTAACCTGTAAACAATCAATCTTGTCATTTGTAAGATTTTCTCAGAAGCTGGTACAAATGTTTGGTTGGATATATTATTTAAAAATCATAAAATGTACAACGTTGGGTAAATTTATGATGAAAGGTTTTGGGAACATGTTCTCGGGTCAAAAAGAATAAGTATGGAGTTGTTGCTTTTATTTTAGCATTTCCATTTAGCCTCTGACTTCGTATGCTCTTTTTATATCCAACCTAAAAAACAATACTTAAGCTTGGAAACATTCACAAATTTTAAGTTTCTATCAGGCACTTGAGAATTTACTGCTGCAAGATACTTTGTTACTGTAGCTTATGATCTCATCAGCAAGTCTGATTGATTTATACCCTATTAACTGTCCCTATTCATCATTCCACATTTAACTAATGTGAAATTTTATTGAGGATGCCAAAAGACAATGTTGATTATAAAAACAAGAAAAAACATCAAGTTGAAATATACTGACATGTTTTTAATCTAAGACATCCCCACATTAAAAAGTTGGTTGTTCTAGTTTGGATAGTTTATTAACCAATACTCTGTGTGTGTGTGTGTGTGTGTGTGTGTGTGTGTGTGTTCATATGTGTGTATACATATTTATTTACTTGTGTTGTGTTTGTGTGTATCTCTGTTATAACAAAAGGATTGAAAGTAACAATGGCTTAAATAAGACAGAAGTTTATTTGTATCTTGCAAAACAGTTTAGGTAGCAAATGCAGGGCTGATAGAATAACCCCACAATCATCAAGGACCCAGATGCTTTCATCTTCTGCTCTACCATCATCAACATTTCCCAGTCCAAAATGACCACTCCAGATGACATCATGTTCACATTCCAGCCAGCAGGAGGCAGAAACACTCCTTTGAGCAGGTTTTATTTCTTATTTCTCTTTTCCCTTCCACAACGTGTAAATTGCACCCATCACTTCTGCTCATTTTCCATTAGCCATAACCTAGTTACATGGCCACAACTAGCTACAAAGAATGCTGGATATAATCTTTAGCTAGGTAGTCATATGCAATAGATAACTATCTATCATTATATGTATTGTATTAGAAAGGAGAACAAATATTGGGGAACAACCACAGCTTTTGCCATTGTGTTTTTGTTTGTTCCTTAATAATAAAAGGAGATTTCTGTTCAAACTATCTATCTCATAAAAATCCAAACTTCCATCTAGTTTTTGTATTCACTTGAATAATAATAGACTGTGTATGGTGTAGCCCACATGACACTGACCATACAAAACCAAACAGCAATCCCCATAAGTTACCATGAGGTAAGATGAAAGGGAGGGATGTGTTATTGGCATTGCACAGGAAGGGTCATGGCAGCACAATGGGGTTTTATTTTTCAATTTGAACTTGAAAGAGAAAATGATTCTGCAAAAAGTAATGCTACACGCCCTTCCCAACACTGTTATTCTCAGCAAAACACTGATAATGGCAGAGAGAACAAACTATGAAAAAAAATCAAGAAGCACAAGGATTAGATGAGAGGTAAGGAAATAAAGTATCATTGTATCTTTTCTTGGGGTTGACAAGTAAAGCAGGTAGTGACTACTGTTCAGATCATGTTTGAGAGGAGCTAGTCTTTCTGGAGAAATAAATTTGTAACAATTTAGTATCTAAAGATCATATTTTGAGTATGTACACGCACAAAAGCTCAGAGCTTAATATACATAAAGTTTCTCTTTTTTTTTAGCTGAGCCATCCTGCCACCTGTTGGCAGCTCAGCGGTAGCTCAGCTCGGGCTGGGAATGGAACCAGCGACGCTGTTGCTCAGAGCTCACACTCTTGAGCGAGCTCTTAACCAACTGAGCCACTCGGCAGGCCCAACATAAAGTTTCTTGATGCTAGAAGCAGACTCCTTAAAACAGGAGTGAGGTGGAAAAATACATGGGACCCAAAGACACCCACATTCTCTGACACAATGTGTCAAGGCCTTTAAGTCATCCAGTGTTGCCAAACAGTTATCATTGGTTCTGTGGTAATAATGATTGGAGAGTATTACAGGATACTACTCTGTAATTAAATAAATTA
Source organism: Hipposideros armiger (assembly GCF_001890085.2). Classification (NCBI taxonomy): domain Eukaryota; kingdom Metazoa; phylum Chordata; class Mammalia; order Chiroptera; family Hipposideridae; genus Hipposideros; species Hipposideros armiger. Next base: position 2,402,319 of record NW_017731525.1, on the reverse strand, counting down.
AATAGATAATTAAATATATTTATATGTAACAATATATAAATTGTTACATATAAATATATTTAATTATCTATAGTTCCCATTGTACAGTGTTAGTTTAGTTATTTTCAACAGGCTGTTTTGCCTTCTTTATAAAGCTACAAGGTAAAGAACCCTTCTACCCAGTGTTCTACTCTGGGAAATTTATCCTATGGGAATACTTCCATAGGTACACAAAAAATAAATGTATAAGGGTGTTCACTGTCTATTTATACAACAGAAATGTATATAGTCATTTAAAAAAATAAAGCAAACATATATATAGTAGAACCTCATTTCTTAAATGTTCATAAATGCATAAAATCTTTCTAGAAGACTTAGGGGGACTGAGGGGAAGGAGTTACACTTTTCAACTTATTATTGGGTTGTTGTTGGAAAAGCCATGATGTATTTTTTCTATGTTTTTCATTGCAAAAATTCATCATGACTTTTCTGACAACCCAATACATTCTGTGCATTTTTTTACTGTAAATAGCATAACTTTAATTTTTTAACAATAATAATTTTAAAAATTTCCTCAAGACATTGTGACATATAAATATCTGAATTGAGGGGCTCCCTCCAGGCCATCAGTCACATGTCTAGGATGGGAAGTACCAGATCAGCTGTATCCCCTAAAAAGTAACTGCCTTAACAGGATTTTTTTTCAGTCTGGTTCTGCCAAATGTTCCATTGGACTTGAGGATGTTGCCTATATCTCACTAATCACCCTTAATGTAAACATCATTTTCTTTTCTGATGTATCTCTGATGCTCCCAGGGAACAAAAGTGAAGCTCGCAGCTACAGAAAAGTCATAGAAAATGCCATTAGAACAGAAGTCGGACAATAATCTAACCCTTGGACTCGGAATGACAGAGGTCTGTCCTCTGGCATGGGCTCTGGAATTGGAAAGTTCTCAGTTTTTTTCATGGCTCTGCTACAATTTAGTTGGACAATCCTGCACAGTTTACTGATTTTTCTCTATGTGTAAGTTTCTCTATGTGTAAGTTTTGTAAGTCTATGTGTAATATTGTCAGCAAAAAATTGCCTAACTTATTTGGATCTTGTGAGGATTAAGTTAGTGAGTGCGTGGAAAACTTTTTGCAGGTATCTAAACAAACCCCATAATTTTCAGTAGCGTCAGGCAATCAGATCAGTGCAATTGTTTCTGTGAGATAATGAAGCTCTGTTCCTGATTTATCTGAGCCTATACATCTATCAATGCTGACAAGTGTAGAATATACTCAATTTGCTATCAAAGTCAGAGTAAAAAGAAAACATAATTGAGACTCCCAATCATTAGCCATCATAGAACCTGGGTCAATAATTCAAGTCAATAAATATTTAGTGAGAGTCTACAGTGTGCAAAACACTCTGATTGGCTGACGATTTTTTAAATACATCATTTCCCACCTTCCAGGAGCTCACAAACTTGTGATAAAGACAAGTCAAAAGTGAATATTCTTTAATAGAGGACCAAGCTGTATGCTTATAAAAGTATAGAGAAGGGAAGTTAATTTTCACTGAGGGAAATTCACATTCCCTCATACTTTCTGGAGAAGATATGATTTAGATGAAGTTCCACAGAAAGACAGCTTTGGAGGAAAGAGTATTCAAGAAAAGCAGGACAGGGCCGGCTTAGTGGCATGATGGTTAAGAACTGGCTTGGGACACCAGAGGGCCCTGGTTCAGATCCCACATATGAGGGCCAGTGACACTGCCCTCCACAGCTAAGATGCTGAACAACAGCTCAGCCTGGAGCTGGGCTGCCATGCGTCTCCGGCGACGGTGTAGGCTGCAGCCCCTGTGGCAGGGGGTTGCCATGGGCTATCGTATGTAGCCAGCAGCCAGCGTGAGCGGCCAGCAGCCACAGTGAGCGGCCGTCCAGAAGCCGGCGACTGATCTGCCTTACCCGGGAAGAGTGCAATGATGGTGCCAATTTGGGCCAGTGAAGCAACGTCCTCCACAACTAGACTGAAAAACAAACTGACAGCAACTTGTCTGTTCCCCTTCCCCCAATTCCCCAGCACTGTTCCCATCCCCCCAATTCTCCAATAAAAATCTTTAAAAAAAAAAGAAAGACACAACAGCTTGAGTAAAGATGTGGGCACAGGAGAATGCAGAATATGCTTGAGAAGAATGCATTCGTTTGCTAGGACTGCCATAATAAAATACCACAGACTGGGTGGCTTAAGCACCGGAAATTTATTTCTCACAGTTCTGGAGGCTATAAACCTAAGATCAAGGTGTTGGCAGGTTAAGTTTCTTCTGAGGCCTCTCTCCTTGGCTTGCAGATGGCCACCTTTTCCCTGTGTCCTCACCTGGCCTTTCCTCTGTGCATGTGCCCCTGGTATCTCTGTGTGTGTCCAAATTTCCTCTTTTTATAAACACACCAGTCACATTGAATTAGGGTACACCCTAAAGATCTCATTTTAACATAATTTATCTCGTTAAAGTCCTTGTCTCCAAATATAGTCACATTCTGGGGTGCTGGTAGGGTTAGGACTTCAACATATGAATTTGGGAGGACACAGTTCAGCCCCCAACAAATAACAGGTAATGTGATGAAAGTAGATAAGGCATGGAAGGTGTATAGCAGGAGGTAGATGAAATAGGTTCAAAAATAAAACTTCTTGAGCTCTTATTATAAACCAAGCACTATCCTAAGAACTTGACTTGCACCAATTCATTTCATCCTCCTAATAGTCCTATGAAGAAGGTATTATTGCTGTTATTCCTATTTTCAAGGAATGAAACTGAGGCATAAAGAGAATAGAACCAGGAGGTCCTATTCCAAGTTTCATACTCTTAACCTCTACATTATACAGTCTAAGAAAATTAGAAAGTAGCCAAGTTATGAAGCATTTTCAATGCCAATCTGAGGAGACTAGACTTAATTCTGTAAGAAATCAGAATCAGTGGTAACTGAGCAAGGGAATACAATAACTTTTTTTTTAATTTTATTTATTTATTTATTTATTTTTAGCTGAGCCATCCTGCCACCTGTTGGCAGCTCAGCGGCAGCTCAACTCGGGCCGGGCATCGAACCGCTGCTGTCAGAGCTCAAATTCATGAGCGAGCTCTTATCCAGCTGAGCCACTCGGCTGGCCCCTATAACTTTTTTATTTTCATAACTCCAACAATTGTATATAGAATAGACTGATATGCAAATGAGCAGCACACCATTATATTACTTATAAGAGATTATAGAAACTTTGTCTATTGATTTTATGTGGCTCATCTCATGAAAAACAAAAAGAATTTTTGTAATACTTGAACAAAGTCCAAAGATTTTAAGAAAACAAGTTTATTACCATCATTATAGATTCATGATAGACTTCAAATAATAACTGTTTCTGTGCTTTGTCCCCCCTATATTAATAGTAAAATGTTAATTTCATTATTAAGAACTAATGTGATCTTAATAATGGTATTAACTATTTAGCCGTGATCATTTTAGTGTTTGGTTGGTGGTTTTTATGGTTGTTGTTTAATTACATCGTTTCCTTCTAACATCAACATTGTAAGGTGATATTGCACATGTGGGAACTGAAGATTAAAGAGGTTTAATAGCTTAATGAAAAGCATGTGGCTCATGGAGATACTCATACTGAGACCTCGCTATCTATGGAGTCTAAGCTCTTAAATACATGATACAATTTTTTTAAGGTTTTATTGAGAGATGATTGGCATACAATAAACTGCACATATTTAGAATGTACAATTAGTTTGACATAAACATACTCCCATGGAGCCATCACCAAAATCAAGACAATGAACTCATTCATCACTTCCAAGTTTCCTCATGCCTTTTTATAATCTCTTCTCACCCCTTTCTATCTCTACCGTCAGTAATTCACTGATCTGTTCTCTGTACTATGGAGAAGTTTGCATTTTCTAGAACTTCATGTTAATGTTATCATACAATATGTACTATTTTTTACTGACTTCTTTCACTCAGTATAAGACCTTTGAGATTCCATCCATATTGTTGCATGTTCATTCCTTTTCGTTGCAAAGCAGTATTCCACAATTTCTTTATTCATTCACATGTCGATGGACATTTCGGTTGTTTCAGTTTGAAGCTACTATTATACAAATAAAGCTGACGTGAATTTGTTTACAAGTCTTTGTATGGACAATGCTTCCATTTCTCTTGGGTAAATACCTATGAATGGAACAGATGACTCATATAGTAATTGTATTTTTAACTTCTTTTTAAAATGCCAAACTCTTTTCGAAAATGATTTTATCATTTTATCTTCTTGGCAGTAGAGTGTGAGAGTAGTTCCATATTCTCACCAACATTTGATATGATCAGTCTTTCATTTCTGACATTTAAATAGGATTGTAGTGGTATCTCATTGGAGTTTTAATTTGCATTTCCCTAATCACTAATGATGCTGAGCCTCTTCTCACATGTTTATTTGTCATCAATATATGTTCCCTGGTGATGTTCCTGTTCAAATCTTTTGTGCATTCTCATATTGGGTTGATGATGATGATGATTATGATGATGATGAAGAGGAGGAGGAGGAGGAGGAAGAAGAAGAAGAAGAAGAAGAAGAAGAAGAAGAAGAAGAAGAAGAAGAGGAAGAGGAAGAAGAGGAGGAGGAGGAGGAGGAGAAGAAGAATGAGTTTTGAGAATTTTTTTTATATCCTGTATATGTCTTTATTGCAAATAAAGACAAATATTCGCAAATATTCAACTTGCAAATATTTTCTCCCAGTCTGTGATGTCTTTCCATTCTCTTGGTGTTTTATGACAAGAAGAAGTTCATAATTTTAATGAAGTCCAATTTATCAATTTTTTTATTTTATGGATCAGGCCTTTGAATTGTTTTTAAGAAATATTTGTCTAACAAATAATCACAATGATTTTCTCCTATTTTTCTTCTATCAGTTTCATTGTTTTAGGTTTTACATTTAGGTCTATAATCCATTTTAAGTTAATTTTGGTTTATGGTGCAAGGTGTATATCCAAGCCCATTGTTTTGCATATGGATATCCAATTGTTTTAGCAATCATTTGTTGAAAAGACTATCCTTTCTCCACTAAATTGCCTTTGAAATTTAGAGTAAATCAGTTAACCATATAAGTGTGGGTTAATTTCTGGACTCGATTCCGTTCCATTGATTTACATGTCTATCTTCACACCAATACCACACTTTGTTAAATAATGTATCTTTATAACAAGACTTCCAATGAGGTAGGGTAATTCCTCCAACTATTCTTGTTCAATGTTATTTTGGATAGTCTAGGTCTTTTACATTTCCATACGGATTTTAGAATCTATTTGTCAGTTTCTACAATTTGCCCACTTGGATTTTGAATAGGATTATGTTGAATATATAGATCAATTTAGAGATAATAAATAACAATATTGAATTTTCCAGTTCATAAACAGATTATATATTTATTTTTGTCAGCAATGATATATAGTTTTCAGGATTTGGATTTTACACGTCTTCAGATTTTTCACTAAATATGTCATATTTTTTTTGCTGTTTTAAGTGGTATTTTTTTTATTTCAATTTCCAAATGTTCCTTGCTAGCATACAGAAATAGAATTGATTGATTTTTGTACACTGATCTTATGTCCTGAAACCCTGCTGAACTCGATTAGCTCTAGGTTTCCATATTTCCACAGGATTTTCTACATAGACAGTTATGCTGTCCATGATTAAAGACATTTTATTACTTCTTTTCCAATCTGGTTGCTTTGTATTTCTTTTTCTTGCCTGACTGCAATGGCTAGAACCCCTAGTATAATACAAATAGAAGTGGAAAAAGTGGACATCTTTGTTTTGTTCTTGATCATAGGATGAAAAAATTTAGTCTTTTGCTATTATGTATGATTTCAACTGTAAGTTTTTCATAGGTGTCCTTTATCAGGTTGAGGAATTTTCCTTCTTTTACTAGTATGCTGCAAGTTTTTATCAGGAATGAATGTTGGAGTTCTAATGCTTTTCCTGCACCTACTGAGATGATCACATTTTTTTTTTAGTCTGTTAATATGGTGAATTCCATTAATTGGTTTTCAAATGTCATTCCCACTTTGCATTCCTGGGATAAACTCTACTTGATGATGACATGTTTTCATTTTTGCATATCATTGCATTCAGTTTGCTAAAATTTTGTTAAGAAATTTTGCAGTTACTTTCATAGGATATTGGTCTGCAGTTTTCTTTTATTTATAATGTCTTCATCTGATTTTGGTATCAGAGTAATGTTAGACTCACATTATGAGTTGGAAAGTACTTCCTCTTCTTCAATTTGTATAATTGATATTATTTATTCCTTAAGTGTTTGGAAGAATTCACAGTAAAGCCATCTGGGACTGGAGTTTTCTTTGGCAGAAGGTTGTTTTATTATAAATTCAATTTCTTTAACAGATACAGAGTTATTCATGTATTCATCTTGAGTGAACTTTGGCAACCTGTGTCTTTCAAGGAAGTTGTCCATTTTATCAAAGTTGTTTATCTGTTGGAAAAATTTTTTCATAATGTTATGTTGTTATCCTTTTAATATATATACTGTATCTGTAGTAATATCATATTTCTTAGTCCTGATAGTGGAAATTTTTTTGTGTCATCTCTAACATTCTGGCTAGAGGTTTATTGATTTTCTTTATCTTTTAAAAAAATTCTCTTCTTTTCCATTGATTGTCTCTATCATTTTTCTATTTTTTGTTTTATTGATTTCCACTTGGTGTTTGTGATGGTTCATTTTTTGTGTCAACTTCACTGGGCTATATGTCCATATAGCTGGCAAAATATTATTTCTGGGTATATCTGTTATAATGTTTCTAGAAGAGATTAGCATTTGAATCTGTAGATTAAAGAAGATCACCCTCACTAATGCAGGTGGGCACCATCCAATTTGTTGAGGGGCTGAATAGAAAACAAAAGCAAAAGAAGGAAAAATTTCTCTGTGGTTGAGCTGGGACTTTAATCTCCTGCCTTTGAACATCTGTACTCCGAGTTTTCAAGCCTTCAGACATAAACTGGGACTAACACCATCAGCTCCCCTAATTCTAAGGCCTTTGGATGCAGACTGAATTACACCACCAGCTTTGGTTCTGTTTCTCTGGAGAACCCTGTCCAATATGGTCTTTGCTCTTTCCTTTCTTCTGCTTCCTTTGATAAATTATACCAAATTAATGTTCTACTGGAAACTATGATCATTGGTTTGAGACTTGTTTCTTTCCAAGATAAGCTTTTGTTGCTATCAATTTCTAAGTACTGCCTTAGCAGCATCTCACAAATTTTGATATGTTATGTTTTTATTTTCATTAATTTCAAAACGTTTTATAATTTCCTTTTTATCTATTCTTTGAACCATAAGTTATTTAGAAACGTGTTGTTTAGTTTCCAACTACTTAGAGATTTTCCAGCTATCTTTCTGATATTGATTTTGATTTTCTTTCTATTGTGATTAGGTGAGGTGCTTTGTATGACTTAAAGCCTTTTAAGTTTAATAAGGTTTGTTTTGTGGTCTAGGATAAACAATATATTGATAAATGTTTCATGTGCACTTAAAAATATTTTTTATTCTGCTATTGTTGAATAAAGTGCTCTATAAATGTCAAATACATATGGCTGGCTGATACTATCATTTAACACTTCTATATCCTTATGGTTTCCTTTGTTCTTTGTTCTATCATTACTAAAAGTATTGAAATCTCTGACTATGACTATAAATTTCTTTTTGTTTGCAGTTATTTTTGTTCTGTGTCATGTAGCTTGAAGTTGTTTTATTAACATCACAAATATTTGGGATTGTTATGTATTTTTGATTAATTATGCTTTTACTTTTAGTCAAGTGTGTCTTTATATTTCAAATGGACTTTTTTGTAGGCAGTACACAGTTGGCTCTTGCTTTTGTATCCAGTAAAATAACAACTTGCTTTTAATTACAGTGCAAAATTTAAGCCATTTACATTTAATATGATTGTTGATATGCTTAGGTTTAAATCTACAATTTTGCTATTTTTCATATCTGTTTTGTCTCCTCTTTGTTCCATTTCCTGTTTTCTGCCTTCTTTTGGATTATTTGTGTACCTTTTGTTATTCCATTCTTTCTTTGTTTAATTATTAGCTATATTTTTGTTGTCATTTTTAATGGTTGCTTTAGGGTTTAAACTATACATCTTTAACTTATCATAATATGCTTTTATTTGATGTTATACCACAGAACATAGAACAAAAGAAATTTATAATAGAATACTTCCAGTTCTTCCTTCCTGGCCTCTGTGTTGTCAAATATTTTACTTCTATATGGGTTATAAACTGCAAATACATAGTTATTGTTTTTTATTTAAAAATTAATTATGACTTAAAGAAATTTAAATGATAAGAAAAGTCATTATATTTACCTATGCAGTTACCATTTCCAATACCTTTCATTCTTTTATGTAGATTCAAGTTTCCATCTGGTGTAATTTTGTTCTGCTTACAGAACTTTTTTTTTTTAAGATTTTTTTTTTAATTGGGGGGACGGGAACGGCGGTGGGGAATCGGGGGAAGGGGAACAGACAAGTTGCTGTTGTTTTGTTCTTCAGTCTAGTTGTGGAGGACGTTGCTTCACTGAACCAAGTCTGCGCCATCACTGCGCTCCTCCTGGGTGAGGCAGATCAGTCGCCGGCTTCTGGACGGCTGCTCACTGCGGCTGCTGGCCGCACACGCTGGCTGCTGGCTACACACAGTAGCCCATGGCAACCCACTGCAGCAGGGGCTGCAGCCTACGCCGTCGCTGTGGACTCACAGCAGCCCAGCTCCAGGCTGAGCTGTTGTTCAGCATCTCAGCTGTAGAGGGCAGTGTCACTGGCCCTCATATGTGGGATCCGAACCGGGGTGCTCTGGCGTCCCAAGCCAGCCCTCAACCATCACGCCACTCGGCCGGCCCCAGAACTTTTTTTTAACATTATTTTGTAATGCAGGTCTATTGATAATTGATTCTTTTCTTTTTTCAATGTCTGGGGGAGTAATTATCTAACTTTTGTTTTTAAAATACAGGCAATACTCATGTTGCACTTTTCAAATATGTACAGATATCAATCAAACAGGTTAGTTAAATAATACTAGTCCCCCACCAATGTTTTAAATCTCACTTACAATAGTATATGAACCATGAATAATTGCTTAAAGTACAAACTCTGCTACCAGTTAATCAGTCCATGAATCATTATGTAAACAATTATTATTAATAACAGTTAGTTGAATAACAGGTAGTCGTGCTGCCTCCTGTCTCCTGGTGAAAAACGCATATAACATTTTACAAAAATGGATAATCAAGAGAAACAATTGGCCCTATAACCTGCAGGTACATCAAAAAAACAAAAAGTGATAATGTTGCAATGATATAAATTCAAATTGATCACAAATAGAAGAAATAACTGACTATGGGAATGCTGATACGGCCACTGTCTAAGAGACTGTAGACATGCAGCAAAAAAAAAAAGCAAAAGAAAAAACTTAGTAAAGGTGAACATACTGACATAAATGAGGAAAGTGGATGAAAAGGAGAAAGATGTCCCAGATGAAGCAAAATGTTCACATGAAAGGAACTCTTGGAAATATTTAACAATATTGAAGGATCAAAAGATAAAATAATAGAAGTTGCTCTAAACTTAGGAGTATGATAGTTCACCAAGACATAGAAATGATGCTCATTCCATATAGCAAATTATATGACAAGAAGAAGAATGCAAGCACTGTTGAAACTACTCTAGATAAGTTCTTTACAAAGAAATAAAACACTTTAATTCTCTATGTTTCAATGTTTTAAATAACAGTGTCCTAACTAAATATTAGTTTTACTATTCTTATTTCCTTATATATTTATAGCTAATATAAGAGAGTTTTTAATATTTTTTCAAAGTTCTTAAAGGTCATGGAACAATGGTAATTCTTCCCATTGATTATTGTTTTGACAGTTTCAGCTTGTATGGTCTCATGCTGCTGTGAAAATCAAAGACTATGTGTATGTTTATACTGGGTATAAAATTCTAGATTGACAGAGTTGGGTTTTTTTGTTTTTTCTCTTTCATTACTTTAAAAATGTTTTACTATCTTCTAGCTTTCATTGTTTCCAACAACAAATCTGTCATCCTCATCTTTGTTTTTCTGTGTGCTAGTTTCTCTGGCTGCTTCTAAGAGTTGTGCTTTTTTCCCTGGTTTAACACAATTTGCTTATGGTATCCATTCATGTGGTTTTCTTCATGTTTCTTGTGATTGTGAGTTTATTGGGCCTATGGGCTAATAATTTTAATTGTTTTTAGAAAACTTTTGACAATTATTTCTTCAAATATTTGTTTTGTTCCCTTCCCCTTTGAGGACTCCCATTTCATGTATCTTTAGGCGCTTAAAATTATTGCAGAGCTTACTATGCTCTTTTAAATTTTTTGTCTTTTAATTTCTGTGTTCCATTTGGAAAGTTTATGTTACCATGTATTAAGTGCACTACTGTTTTTTTCTACAGTATCTAATCTGTTAACCCAGTGTTTGTTTCATTTCAGGCATTATAGTTTTCTTTGACTTGGGTTTTTTAAATTATTTTCTTTGTCTCTACTTAACATGATCAACCTTCCATTAGCTTTTTAAACACATAGAATACCATCACGGTAACTGTTTTCATACCATATTTATATTAATTCTATCTCCTGGTCATTTCTGAGTTCAGTTTCCATTAATTAATTTTTCCCCATTATTGGACTTTAGTAGTATTTATTCTAGGTTGATTTTTTTTCTACTATGGAAGCAAATCTTTCTTAGTACTCTACACAAGCTCCCATGAATTGTAAAGTTTTATGCTCTGGTTGTTGAGGAAGGTACTATTTCTAGCCTTGTATAAGTCCTAAGTATTATTCCCCTAATTCTTTTTGGTGGTTCTTTCCCAAACCTTGAGTAGTTTCTTTACACTTATACAAGGATCAGTAATCAACTGATATTCAATTGAGAATCTGCAAGTCTCCAGGGATTCTCTCTTTGTGTAACTCTCACTCCTCCAGTACTCTGTCCTGAAACCCTATCTGCTTTGGTTTCCCCAGACTCCCAGATCCTTTCCCTCAACTCTTTTAGAGTAATAAGCTCTGCTTGGGTCCCCTAGGTAACTGCTCTGGGCATTAAGCTAAAGCAATGGCAGGACTCAACTTGTTGCCCATTTCTCAGGAATAACTTTCTTTCATTGCCTGATGCCCAATGTCTTTAGAACCATTTTGTTTCATCTATTTTGTTCAATTCTTTAGTTGTTTCTGTTAGGGAGGTGAATTCAGTCTCCACCTTGGACAGAAGTGGAAGCAAAAGTATAGAGAATTTCTATCTTAATTTTCCTAACAAATATCTCAGTTCTTTACTTCTTTTAGAAACAAATTCCTCAGTCTTCATCATTCATTTTCTAGTAAGTCTTTTTGGTAATTAAATAAAATTTAAAAGACTATTTGTATGTAATATACACTAAGACAAAAATAAATAAAAGCTAAAATGTAAGAAAATAGTAGGAGGGATGACGCATATAAAAGGTTTGAATTGAAACATTAAATGCTTTGCTTTTAACACCCCACATTCATTACCAACATGTAATTTATCATTTGATTAATTACTGAAGAAAAATTTATAAACCAATAAATATTTTTAATTTATTTCTCTGGTCTTTACAAATGACAAATGCCAGGTGCAAATGCATGTATATTTCTGCCATATAAACAGGTTAACAGATGGTTCCACGTGAGGCAATTACTGTAAGCCTGACACTTGGTTGGGCACTAGGACTATGATAAGTTACAATGTATGATTCCGGTCTCTAGGAACTTACAGAGCCTGGCACATGGTAGGGAAGCAATGAACCTCTTTTGAATGACTAAAGTGAATGCATGAATGAATAAGCAAATCTATCTACAAGGAAGACCAAGCAGTGCCTAGGTAAGGAAAACAGAGTCCCAGACCCAGTGAATCAGAAATTCTGAAGGTGGAGCCAAACAAGTGGTGTCAAATGGTGTCAAAAAAATAAAAAGAGCTCATAGAGATAGAAAGTAGAGTGGTAGATTCCAGAGGATGAAATAAGCAGGAAATTGGAGAGTTATTGTTCAATAGAAACAGTTTCACATTCGCAAGATGAAAAGAGTTCTGTGGATGGATAGTGGTGATAGATACACTACAATGTACTTAATGCCACTGAACTGTATACTTAAAAATGGTTAAGATGGCAAATTTTTTGTTATGTATATTCTACCACAATTAAACTTTTTAAACAAATACATAAATAGTATCATCAAAGCTGAGAATATGTTTTAATACATTAAATTAACTAGGTATAGGTGAGGAAAAAAAGATTTCCTTTACCTATCTTAAGTTCTCCAGCTGGGGCTCTGTAAATTAACCTGGCCAATGACAGATGAACAAGAGAACAATAAACAGAAATTTATTAAAATGTGCATTGCCCATGTACGCATGTCAGCACCCAGTGATGAGTAACCCAAAGGAGTGACTAGAACTTGGGCTTATATGCCATCTCAGCCTAAACTAATGAAAACAGGTTTTGGACTTCTAGGTGGGGGAGAGTGACCAGGAAAAGTATGGTAACAAGAGTTGTTTAGGCTTTTTGAGCTTCCTTTTCTTGGCCCGCTCCAAACTCTTTGGAGTGTACTTTCTTTTCTAATAACGGCCCTTGAGCCAGTCTCTACTGCTCAGGCCTGCTTCTGCTTCTTTGAAATGTATTTTTACTTCTAGTAAACTCCTTTTCTGCAACTTGACCTCTCTGGTCCGTGTCTTCATTCTTTGGTTCCATGAGACCACAGCCCTGGCACAAGAAATATCCTACATCATCTGGGGGCTCATCTGGGATTGAAGGAGAGAGTCTCTGAGATGCTGGTCCAGGGTCCCTTCCCTGTAAGACCTCCTCAACACACACTCCCTGCCAGCTTCAAGACATCTTAAGGTAAGAACATGAAACTTAGTCTCTACAGAACATCCCTTGTTACTCAGGATAAGATCTACTGGCATTTGGCCGACCCTCTCTTAGCATCTTATTGGGATCTCTTTTTAGTTTTAAACCACAGATGGAAATGTCCTGAACTTCCCACTTTACATCTCTGTTGTTTTTGTGCCCTTTCCTCCAGTTGCCTATACTCCAATGACTGTTTAGTAGCCCGAGTTCATCTAGGGCTCCACTCTGGAGGTCCTGAATATTTTGTCACTTTCCTCTTGTACCTGTGCTGTTACAAGCCATCAGGCAGAGTTCTGGGGGGAAGTCGGCATATTCCGGACTCACTTTACCTTAAGGAAACAGCCTTATCTGAAGGCTTTTGGGGCTTCCAATATCTATATGTACTCCCTTCTACAACTCCGGTATTGCAACCCCCTTCTGCACCCCTTCACTTACACTGTGTACCTTCCCTACAGATTGTGAGTATATACTCCCTCCTTAAACATCTTTATACGGAAAGCCACCATTACATTAATTGCGCCATCAACTTCAAAGGCACCCAAAGTCAGGCACTTTAAAACACCCCATTATTGTCCACTGCCTTTATCGGTCCACAGGCCAGCACCAGGCATTCAGGCGGGGACACACATGGAATAGGACAGGCGCCCACTCAGGGACATGGCTGGAGCTTAGGTAGCATGGATATCCCTAACACACCGTGTCCGCCCACCCAGCCTTGGAACCGGCCATGAGGCTTCCCTGGCTCCACAGAGGTCTGGAGGACGCTCCACATAGGTTGTTGGGAGGCGAATTGCAAAGGGACGCCTTTCTTCCTTCCCCCCACAGATGGGCACTTTCTCCCGCCCCCACACGTGGGCACTACAGGTGCCGACTTGGGGACATGGGCCAGCGGCCCAGGTAAGGCATGACGAGATCCTGGCACGCCAGGTCTCCCCGCCCGCCACAGAACCGAGTCATGCGGTTCCCTGGCCCACTCACGATCCGGAGGATGCGCCAGATCGGTTACGGGGAGGCGAGTTATCAGCCCTCATGCGCCTACACTCCCCGGAATTACATCCTAAATGATTGGGATAAATTCAATCCCCAGACTTTAAAGAAGCGGCGCCTGGTCTTCTTTTGTTATGAGGTTTTAACCTCAATACAAATTAAAAGACGGAAAAAACCTGGCCTCCGGAGGGCAGTATTAACGATAATAGTATTACGCAGTTACATTTGTTTTACAGACAGGAAGGCAAATGGTCAGAAGTTCTCTATGTTCAGGCTTTTTTTGCTCTAAAGGACGACCCAGACCTCTGTAAAAAATGCAAGGTTGACTCGGCTCTTTTGACTGTAATCTTTTGCCACCCTCCTCATAGGGAAACTCCTCCTAAGGAGACTGACTCTTCGTGAGAAGCCCCTTCCTGAGGAGGTCCCCTTAACAAACACCCAGTCCAAAGATTGTCCCAAAACTCTACTCCCCTCCCCTCCCCCCAGAGCTGGCTCTGTGCCCCTGCTAATAAACCTACATATTCAGGTCTTCCCTACATTAAACCATTCCCAGCATGGGGCAAATCTCCTCCCTTTACAGGAAATGCTGGGAAAATTTGGAGTTCAGATACCCTTTTCATCGCAGGATCTTAGACAAATAAAGGGTGATTTGGGGAAGTTTTCAGACGACCCTGACAAGTACATAGAAGTCTT
>NW_017731525.1:2339018-2387382 GCF_001890085.2 Hipposideros armiger | reverse complement strand
GCACAATGATGGTGCCAACTTGGGCCAGTGAAGCAACGACCTCCACAACTAGACTGAAGAACAAAAGGACAGCAACTTGTCTGTTCCCCTTCCCCTGATTACCCAGTGCTATTCCCCTCCCCCAATTCCCCAATAAAATCTTAAATAAATAAATAAATAAAATAAATCCCAGCTCTATTAAAACAACAACAACAACAACAACAACAAAAAACAACTCAGGTCTTTGACCTCTCTTGGAAACATGTCATGTTATTTTTAAATCAGACTCTTAACTCTTCTGAAAGACAAGCAGCCCTGCAAGCTCCCATACAGTTTGGAGATGACCAATACCACTTGTGTTTGACTTAATTCCCCCAGGCTTCGGCACCCCCCCCTCCACCTCTCCCTCCCATTCTTCCACTCCATCCCCTTCTCAGTCTCTTGTGACACCTGCCCCTTACTCTGCTGGTCCTGCTCCTGTAGGGACCCCCACAATGGGACTCATTGTAAGGGCGATGGCCTGGGTCCACGTGTGTTAACATTCTAAATAAGCTTATTTTTAAAATCATGTTATCTCTGTTACAAAATTTGTCAAGAAAGTATCTTGTATAATTGACTTTGGGGTCTCATTGAGTTAAGAACTAATAAGTAACTCAAATAAGGTTTTAAGTAATGATTATATATTGAGGATGCTTAAATGTGATTTCTCAACATCTATTGACAACTTCCAAGATTTTAGTTTTGCTAAGTTCACCTATTTCTAGCTTCTTGTCACAGGAATGGTCAGATAGATTTAGATCTGTTAATAAATATATCTTATATTTTATCACAAAAGCCTATGCTTTTGAAGGTTATAAAAATATATTCCTGGATTTACCAGTAAAAATGCTAATTGCTTGCTTTTGGTTGTCAGTAAAAAATAATGTTTTAGAGGTTATGGATTCTAATTAGTATGAAAGGAAATAATGTGTGTTTTCAAGGAAGATATAAGGTATGGAAACACATTTTTGAAGGAACTAAAAGAAGGTAGTTTGTCCTAAAGAGGGTTATTTCTGAATGAGTGAGAAGAGACAAACTGAGAGGAACTGAGAAAGTTGTAGAAGGTTTGTGAAAAGTCTTGAAAGACTTTTATGTATAGTTAAGCTAAATGCAATCAATCAAACACATTTAAATATCAAAACTAAACTAGTAGAGTTGACTGTTCTCTCTCTCTCTCTGCTAATTTCTTAATAATTTCTTAGATTATTGGTCTATGTTTCATATTGTCTCCCAATCAATTTCCTGGTTACTGGAAAAAAGCTAAAATCTACGCAATAGTAACAACTAAGTTTTGCTAAGAGCTATGCAATCTATATTTTAGGACTGCTAGAGTTCATGTGTCCTCCTCAGCATCAGAGTTTAAACCAATATAAAGGAAGCTTATTCTCTTTAACCTGACAGGATTATAATAGTTCTGACCCACTGCTCTCTCTCATAAAAAAGCCAGGAATTTGTTTAAATGTCTTTAACAACCAAGACAGAAAAACAAGGAATAAAGGAACAGTGAGACCAGAGGGTGAGACCAAAGATAAAGCCAGAGTTTTGGTCACAGTTACAAACAATCCAGAGCTAAAGCCACCTCAGGGCACCCCAAAAGCCCCAGGAGAAGAAATGCCAAATAAAGGAGCCTGCTTTTGGGATGTGAAAGCCCAAACTACTGGAATAAGGAGCGTCCTAATCCTCCAAAGCAGCCGTGCCCTCTGTGCAGTCCAGGGCACTGGAGGAGACATTGTGCCCTGCTCCGAAGGGAGCAGAGACCAACTGCCTCCCCACAGATAGCTGCGATCACTGTTGATTGGGCCTGATGCTCACAGTGGCTCCCAAGCTGTTCTCATCACAGGGACAAAACTGTGGGTGACCCTGACGTGGCAAGTAAGCCTGTTAATCTACAGAAGCCATTTATTTTGGCTAACGGCTCACTCTGGATCTTTTTTCCTCTAAGACTGCTTGGTTGTAAAGAGAAAAAGAGGCCCCAGATTTGGGCTCATTTTACTAAGCCTGTTCCTTACCATTGGTCTACACCTTAGGGAAAATGTAAAATAAGCAAATCAAGCTTAAAAGGACTCTGAAAAAAGTTTTATCAGAAGAGTTCCAAGCCCTAGCTCTAACTACTGTCCATTACTTTAGATTTTAACCTCAGTTCTGTTATCTCCTATGTTGTTAGCTTGGGAAAGTTTCAATAGTCACATAAAAAATACAGGGGGCCAAGTCCTACAGAAAGAAGTAAACACCCCAACGGCTTGGGAACTCCAGAGAGTCGATAACTGGGTCCACTTCCCTTGAATTAAACTTATTTCATTTAAGCCTCCCACAGACAGACGACTGTCACTCCGGTTCTTGTGAGCCAATTGAAAACCTTAAGCATCTCTTCAAACAACTGCTGGAGATATATTTTCCTCTGTGAAAGTAGGTGTTATTTATGCCGTTCAGCTAATTGGATAGAAACCTATACCTTAGCCTACTTGGCTCCAAAGATCAACATAGCCCCCAATAATCAGTCCCTAAACATTCCTTTGAAAAAACACCAAAAAGGGGGGCGGGGGCTATGCTTATTTTTAAAAAACCTGGTGTTTCTATGTGAATCAGTCTGACATAGAGATGTTGCCCAAAAGTTAAAAGATAAAACTTAATCTTGGGGATCTTGATCCAAGATTTGGGAGTTGGGCTTTTTCCTTTTGTGGGGCCATTGCTAATGATCATTTTAACCCTTGTTTTTAGACCATGCCTCCTGAATCTTTTAACAAAATTTATTTCTTCCCACCTACAAGCCATCAACATCCAAATGACACTTCAACAGGACTTTGAACCAGTTTCAGCAGTTGAAGCTATTCTAGAAATCCCACTCTCACACCTAGATGAAATAGGGCGGGAATTTCATAGTTCACCAACAGTCTCATAGATATGAGACCCTATCACTACCAGGGGGAATGATGCGAGCCAAGTGAGTGCCCCCTCCCCACCCCACTGGACAACTTTTAAATCTCCTCTTCCCTAGTTTCTACCCCTGGCTTTGATTACTCTTCTAATCAGTTTCTGAAACCTAGACTAAAGATTGCCCCTAGACTGAATCACAGAATATCTCTCACCCACCCAGGCTTTAGATAACTACTTAAA
This sequence comes from Hipposideros armiger, assembly GCF_001890085.2. Lineage (NCBI taxonomy): Eukaryota > Metazoa > Chordata > Mammalia > Chiroptera > Hipposideridae > Hipposideros > Hipposideros armiger. Next base: position 2,384,250 of record NW_017731525.1, on the reverse strand, counting down.
ACCTGTGACTTCCCAACATTCCCCAAGCCATTCCGAACCTAACTCTTGGATAATCCCATCCCAGAAACTAAATAGGTTTTAACGTTTCCCCAGGCCAGTATACTTGTTGATTGTAAACATTAAAGCCTAAAGTTCTTTCCAAACCCATAGCCAGCCTACATCAATAACTTTGAGCTCTGCTCTTTTAAAAATTTATTAATTAAAATCTATTTTTCCTCATTTAGGGGCTTTCGGAATACAGAGGGTACCCCAGCAAGATTGCCAGTCCCAACCAAAGAAGCCAACATGGTCTTCCAGGCGGATCTCGAGACCTCTTCCTCTCATCTGAGGTCAGCTAGGGTGAGAGTTCCGTGAATCCCCCAATAGGCAGGGACAGCTCTAGGCCCCTGCCCAGCAGGAAGCAGATACAGAAGAAAAGACCTCCTGTCCCTCACTTCCCATAGAGATTTTATGGGGATCACATCTCTCAAGGGGAAAACAAGGCAGGCAGTTAGAGGCAGGCATTGGGTGTCTGCTTTTCTGCATGTCCCACAGAATGCACCACCCAAAAGACCTCCCTTCTCCACCCAAAACTTCTGTTTTCTTCTAATAAACTCCTTTCTAGAGAGATGAGATCAATCAGGTGGTCTCACAGCCAGAAAGGGACAGCCTATTCTAGAGGAAGAAAAGATAAAAACTCCAAGTCCCGGCCAGACAACGCCTTTTGAGCTTCCTTTGCTTGGCCTGCTCCAAACTCTTTGGAGTGTACTTTCTTTTCTAATCATGACCCTTGAGCCATTCTTTACTGCTCAGGCCCACTTCTGCTTCTTTGAAATGTATTTTTACTTCTAATAAACTCCTTTTCTGCAACTTAAAAAAAAAGAGTTATTTAGTAAGGTTTGTATTGCAGATTCAAGTCAATGCTTTCTACATTGATTAGAGAGTTGTTAAGAGTCCTTCTCTTCCTTGTACTAGAGAGAGAAACACCTCTACAAATGGAAATTTCCTTTATAAATGTAAATTTCTTTACCAATTAAAAAACCTGTGATCTGTTATTAGAGTTTTTGCTGTGTCTGCTTGTTGTCAATGTCCTTTCTGCTCAAAATAATCCATATGTCAAAGACATATGTTTTGGGGTGTCATATTCTGGTACCCCTTAACACCATCAACATGTAAGATCCACACACCAAGAGTGCCTTATCCTGATTTATAATTTAAATTTTACACAAGAAAACAGCATGTGTTGGTCATTGGCTTAACAATAAACTGGCCTAATGACATTACTATCAAATTTTATCTGAAGCAATCGTGTAAAAACAACTCTTTTACCTTAAAATCTCCAAACTATATTTTCAGAAAAGTAAAACAATGTAAGTTTAGTTGCTAATTTACAACACCCATCAATGCAATGTGGAGTGTATGTGACTCCCTATACACTCCAGACATGAACTGAGTGCTTATCATGTGCCAAACTTGGAGACAAACACTCATCTGTCTTACTTAGTCCTCCCAACAACTCTATGTATAGTAGTTTTATCCCAGGTGAGGAAACAGAGTGGTAAAGATTTTTATAAAGCATGCTCTATGTTATGCAGCTTAACCCTCTGTCAGGCACAACTGATCTCACAGATTCATTGCACACAAATTTTCAAATATCTAACAGTTAACTTAAGTATCATGACTCATTGCTTCTGTACCTTCCCCCTCTACTGTAACCTATCGCCAGTCATGTTTGTAACAGTACAGTAAAGACGTATTTCACATTTGAAAATTTGTGTGCAATGAATCTGTGAGATCAGATGCGCCAGATGAGGGTTAAACAGAAAAGTCAGGATTCAAATCAAGTTCTGTATGTGTCCAAAGCCTATGTTCTTTACTTTCAACCTGCTACTTACTAGGCAATTTGTTTCAGTATTGCAGTAGTTCCCAAGGTGTGACCCGTCCCCCACCCCAGCCTAGCAGCATCAGCAGCATCTATTATAGAAACTTGTTAAGATACAAAAACTTGGCTCCTTCCCAGACCTAGTGAATCAGGAGTTCTGAAGGTGGAGCCGAGAAAATGAACTGATGCCCACTCAAATATGACAATCACTGTCCTACTGGACAACCAATGACAGTTGAGAGGAAACAGTGAGAGGAAACTTTACAAGTTAGAAGAGGGTGGGATGAGAAAAGTTGGGTATAAATTGGCCAATCTCTGTTAAGAACACAGTACCATAACCTACTGCATTAGGTGATCTTGTCTGCAGCTTCACAATGACACGTGAAAAGTAATACACCAAGAATCTGCTGACTAAGTTGGTGATAAAGCAACAGGGACAATACTAAAAATAACATTTCCAACACATTACCACTGCGTAGGAAAGTGACTTTCAACATCCATATCCAGAGTCTTTAGGTCTGTATTTCCCAAGGTTTGTGCCTCTGACACCTGGATCACAGTTATGCACACAACACACACACAAAAGGCAATAAATTAGAGAACCCTGTCTACCATAGCTCCCTCACAAGGCAATTTAGCATGTTAAAGGCCCAAGAAGCTTTACCTACATGCCCAAAGACGCCCCCCCCTTCCTTTTATTTTTACCCGTGTAAATGCCTAACAACGTCCCACTGAGCCTATACTCTTGGTAGGGAAATGGCTCTCTAAGGCATCAGAAGTGGAGACACAGCTGTTATTTAGGGGACTTGACATTGCTTTCTCTCCTGTCCCACCCCTCAAACGATAATGTGGCTTTGCTGACTCTGGATGGTCTAACAACCAGAAGATTCCAATACGTTCGTAAGCATTCCCTTCAACTGAGTTTGTAGATTACTTGTCAAGTTCTACTGAAACAAAAAGTCAGGAGTATGGCAAGAATTGAACATTTCATATCAAATAAGATCTGAGCAAGCAGCATCTCAGGCAGCAGTCCTTCTTCTGTGAAGGACATGGCCATGTGAGGATACAAAAAATAACTTTCTTCCCACCTTATAAGGTCTTCCAGCTGGGCTAATAATCAAACTAACATGAGAAAGGTTAACAAGAGAAAATGTCACAAGTTAATTTTAATTAATAAATTCAGGAATACCATAAGAATGAGACCCAAAAAGGTATTGGGCAGTTGAGTTTATATGCCATTCTGACGCTAAGGAGAAAAGGGAGGATGGGGGAGCTGTGGTTTGGGACTTAAAAAGGCAGAATGGCGATTCACATGAAGATGGAAAAGCAAATGTTTGGGGAATGTTTGCTGGGCCATCTTTAACAGTGGGACACAGAGGGGGCTTTGATCAAATAGGCCTTGCTAGGTTCCTCTCTCTCTATCACATACTCGCTCATATTAAATTATAGTTACCTGTGATAGCTCCCTTCCTAAATCAAGCAGGTCCCCCATCTTAATTCCTTTAGGAAGGTAAAGGGGCAAGGTCAAAGGTTCTTTCTGAGTCTTTTATTCCTTACAACCCGCTTAAAATCAATATCCCAAAAGGCATATTTTGGGGTGGCAAAACTTGGCTTCCCTTCAGTGTCTGAGAGAAACCATGGCAACACATGCCTCATCTACTTCTGCCCTGTGTGTTCACCTTGCTTCTAATAAGATTTCATTTCCTTGGCTAATTAAAGCAGTATCTGGGTTAGTTAATAAAAATGTGTGAAGTCTATAATTTTTTAATGTAACCCTTATAACTAAAACAACAATGAAATAAATGAAAGAAAAATATGGCCAGCCCACTAGGCAGTGGTACACTGTTTTCACAGCCTCTAGTAGCAGGAGTTCTGAGCCAAGCAAGGCTGGGCAGGTGGAACAGCAGCCGCACGCATGTTCTCATTCAATCCTCAGAGGAGCCCAGTTGAGGTTCATATGATTTCTATTCACATCTTGCAGAGAGATTAAATAATGTGCCTAGTCACACAGCGTATAAGGAGCTGAGTCCAAATGTGAACCCTGGCAGTCTGGCTGCAGAGGCCACACTAGGAACCACAAAAAAGATTTGTGTAAGCAGAAGCATATGCCAGCGTAACCCTTACAGTGAATCAAAAATCAGACAATTTTCTCCAGACTCCACTCTGATTTGCTTGGTTTCCTTTAGGCAGAGAGATTTTTTTTAATTATGTAAAACCTATTTGAGGAACTGTTCTCTGATTCATCCCGTGAGGGGGAAAAAACACACATAATATCTTTGCATCTCGAAATTGTGAATATTTTGTCTTTTCAAAGCTGCTTGTTTTTCTGGGCTTATCTTCAGGGATTTCATGCACAGCTGGACCAGAGGCAGCCAGTCTGCCTTTGGTCCCCAGCGAGGTCTTTGCATCCACTACATCCTGTCCATACCCAGGCCTGTGTTAACTCTGAAGGGGACATTCAGAATATTGTTTTAGGAAGGACTTGCAGTACAGGACGAGGACCACTTCTCTTAGAAAGTGCTAGATTTTATGTACTTCTAACTACTCACCACCCCTGATTCTCATCCCCAATGCCATTCTTGTTTTTAAGCAAGGAAATGTACCTATTCTTCTAACTTGTATTGTTCTTTAGAAGCATTATAATCCAGTTTTGGTAAATTCATCATCAAATACATTTCCTCAAACTATACAGCCCCATGCCATTTTTTAATTTTTTATAAATATTTCATACAGAGAAGTATACAAATCTAAAGTATGTAGCTCAAATAATGATCAAAAATGAATACACTAATGTAGCAACTATCTGGGTCAACAGATTGAAGATGAGCAGCATTTCAAAGCCTCCTTGCACACTCTCCCAATTATCACCTACCCTGTCTCCAAAAGTGACCACTGCCCTAATTTCTAATGCCATGATGAGGTTTGCCTGGTTTGGGACTTTATGTAAATTAAGTCATACAATATGTATCCTTTTATCTGGATTCACCCATGTTGCCACAGATAGCTAAAGTTCATTTATTTTCATTACAATACAGTATTCCATTACATGAATATATCACAATATATATATATATATATATGCTACTGTTGAAAGATATTTGTAAATTGCAATGCATAACTAACAAAAGGCTTATATATAAAATATGGACAGATACGCTACATAACAAAAATACTAATAACCCAATAGAAATAAGGCTCAAGAGACACTTTTTTTAAAAGGGATATTCAAATAATCAAAAATATGGAAAGACTCCTAACCTCATTTATCACCCAGGAAATGTAATTTTAAGTCATGATGAAATGCCACTACATACCCACTCAAATGGCTAAAATGAAAAGACTGACAAGATCAAGTGTTGATCAAGTTATGAAACAACACAAATTCCTATATAATCTTGGTGTGTAATTGGTGCAATCGCTTAGGAAAACAGTCTGGCATTATGTACTAAAATTGAATATGTTTCATTTTTTACCATAAACTCATTTATGTTTTTAAATGCATTTAAAAATACACGCTTAGAGAAACAGGCTAGGCAGTGATTTATGTAAAACTACTTTTGTAAAACTTAATATGTGCTCTTGGAATGATGTAGCAGCTAAAAAAATCCCAACAGTTACTTATATTACATTAATTTTTTCAAATACTGTCCAGTTCAATCACATTATACTCTGCCAAGATTATACTTCATGTAAAAGATTGCATCCAAATATATTTTCAACAACACATTGATAATTTAGAGATGAAAGTGAAGAAGAAAGTTTCTGCAAACTCTCTTAGTTAGCTATTAAATAGTACATTATTCACTAAACACCTACTATGGGCCAGAGATGTCACTAGGCACTGGAAGTAGGTTGGAGAAAAGACAAAGGCAAAACATTTAAATATTTCAGTCTATCACATTTCAACACTTCTCACTCTACTTACTCTCCCTAGGTGATACCTAGGTATACTTTCAGTCTTCTCCTAGGAGTCTTTTCCTGGGACTTCTAGGCTCATAATTCCAAAATCTTTTTATTCAACCCAGATCTTTCCTCTTGACACCAGACTTTTACCTTGACTCCCCCACTAGATGTTCAGTTCCTTAAGCTACTCCAGCTCAACACATCTAATTTTAACTCACCCTCTCCCAAACCATCTACCTCTGCAAGTGGTTACAGTATCCATATAATCTCTGAAGCTAGAAATTAAACAGTCCTCTGAATTCTCCCTGTCCCTCATCCTCAACATCTATTGCATTACCAGATCCTGCTGGTTTTACTTCCACTTTATTTCCATCCTCCTTTATTAGCACCTGCCTGGACAATGAAAACAACCTCCTAGCTGTCCCGCCGTACCTCCAGTCAACACAATTGAAGCAGCACCAACAAGCCCTACCTGCAGTGCAATCCCATCTATTTGACACCCCTCTTTAAACCACTCAGTGGTTCTTCAGCACCTTTGGCACAGATCATAACCTATAGTCACCTCAGTTTATGTTAGAAAAGCAGAGAATATTCAGAAACTGGTAGCAGTAGTTGCTTCTAAAAGGACAGCCTGTTGACTGAAGTGATAAGACAAGAGAGAGATTTACTTTACTATATACTTTCTAAATATTTTTTAATTTGGTGTCAGAATCAGGTATATATATTTTTAATGTATGCCATAAGATTCTGCATATTTGCAATAAGCGGGCGACAAATTTGGATCTGAGTGTCCCAATTGTCAAAGAAATGCAGGAAACATGGTCAGGTTAAAGCCACATGTCCATTTAGATAAAATCAAACCAGCTCCTGAGAACAAGTCCAGTTTTTTTCTCATTCTAAAAACCAAAGAAGTTTTCCTGTGGGTCCTCAAAAGAAGGAAAGAAAAGAAAAGAGAAAAAAAAAACCACATTATATAGGAGAAATATTCCCAAATAGTTTCAACAGTGACTTCTAGGTTGTGGATCCTTAGAATATTCCTTCAGGCAAACAAAAAGAATAACCGCAAAACACAATTTGGTAAAGCACTTTTTCCAGGGGCTAACCATCTCATTTTAATGGTTTCAAATTCTCCATTCAAATTGAACCTCGTAATATGGTCAGTATATGGTAACCATATTTTTCTTTAATGATTCATATGTAAGATAAGAACTTTGCACAAGTCAGAGCTGCCAGTAATGAAACAGCCCAATTCTGAGGTAATTGGCCTACCTTCAATATCAGGATGTTGTAGAACAGATCCTTGCCTTGCAAGAAGTGGGTAACTTCTAAAATACCTTCAAAAGTTAAGATTCCACAAGGTAGTGCATTCATACATCTTCAAATTACCTTCTTGATGTTTAAACGCATCTCTATGCATTAGGAGTTTTCTTTAAATAAATTTAAGAACGGTTACCCGCCTTGCTCGTAGGGCTTCCCTGTACTTAGAAAATTCCCTGAATAGAATTAAAGACGTTATTAGTATCCGTTTTAAGAAAAAGCCAAGAGCTAAATTTGTAACTAAATTTGAGGTATCTAAGAGGAGGACCCAGGCACCCTGAGTCCCAGTTCCAGTGTCTATCAGCCGCCCTCCATGCTTACCAAGGTTAAGTAATTCTCCCCAAACAAGCAGCACTACTCCAACTATTGCCCTAGATTTTCTTACGTCAACAAGAAGGTTCCAGCCTTGGTCTACACAAAGCCACAATAAAACCCAGAGAACCAACACCCTTCAAAATAGAAAAATGCCTTTATGTACACGGAAAAAGGAAGAAAAGAGGGAAGGGGGAAGGAAGGGGGGGGGCCAGGAGGGGAAGTAGAGAGAGGAGAGAGGAGAGAAAAGTAAACAAGACTCATGGACCTAGTTCACAGAAGGAGGGGAAGGAGATAAATTTCCTTTCCACCCAGGGTGAAGCCTGGCACTGGCTTTGCCAAGACTCACCGCATCTCTGTCGCTACATTCCATTGGTGCCTAAAAGGTAAGTACCACTCCGACTAGCCTACGGCTAAAAGGGGGAACAAGAGAGGAAAAAAGGTTGAGAACCGGTCTTGGCTGGGAGTATATGCAAACTAAATCAAATGTATTGTTCAAAATTTACAGTGGGTCATCTCTTCTTTTTTCTTATTTCTTTTCAATATCGAATGAAGGGCTGACCAGGAAGGTCAAACTCCCCTTATTAATGAGGCATTGCTGGGGCTCTGTCTCATTAGGGCACTCAGAACTGTGCATTTACTGCAATTTGCAGCACTTAATAGAGAAAGGTCAGAGCAGGTCACGTTCAATTTCCACTTGGCAGAGGAAGGAAAAATGGAAGCCATTCATTTGCACAAATTTGAATAATTCTTCTCAGTCTCCTTTTCTTTATCTAAGTCTGGATAATTCCTGCATCTTACCTCACTCACAATCATTTCAGAACTGCCAGCGGCTGGATTTCTATGAAGACTGTAATGGAGCTGACAGATTCTATGAATCCAGGTGTCAAAATAAAGCCTGTGGCTTTGTCTCCCGCCCCCCTTTTCACAACAGGGAATAGGAGCTGCCTCTAGTGAGCTCTTAAACTTATCATAAATGTATCAAGATTGCTGTGGGCCATGAAACAGCTGTAGACAATTAATCTTTCCACAATTCTTCGGCATAAGAATTGCTTTCCCCGAAAAGTAACATCTGCCGTGCCGAGGTGATTATTCACGGCCGAGGGGCGCCACCATAGTTTTATGCATAGAGCCATCAGTGGCAATGAAGCAAAATTTATAGTTTTCCCTGGTTCAGTAAAAATAACATTTCAGCTGCATTAAAACATCATCCATCAGCATTGTCCCAGAGCCCAGAGCCCCATCTCATCCAAAGAAATTAAAAAGTATTCATTTTAATGTTAACTTTTGAAGCTTGCAATAACATTACTGGCTTTTTTTTTTTTGGAGGGGGGGTGGGGAGTGTAATATCATGGAGGAAGATGAAGGAAAAGGTTATGTAGCACAGTGAAGCTGGGTGTTAAATGTGCTACTAGATAGTAACAATATGCCAATTACTGGACTGCTGGTGCTTATTTATTCTAACCACTGAATGCTTAATCAAAAATCCTTGAATCAAATTGAACAACTAAAGAGGGAAAGTTATTTCACAGAAGCAATATAACTCCCTGACTTCAAGGGAAAGGTATAAAATAGATACCAAAGCAATAGCTGCCTTTTCCCATGCACTGGGCATTTTGTTTCTTTAAAACAGTTGTTTAAACATTTGTCTGAAGGAGCAAAATTAGCCTGAAGGAAAAAAAAATGGGTATTTGTTTTTGAACCGCCCTCAGCGTTACATTTAACTCAAGGTTGCCCTCAGAAGTGAAACGGCTTCCTGGTACTTTGGAGCCCTACCTTTAGAAAATTACCAGTTTCAGAACCGGATGTACGGATATTTAAATATAATAAAAAGAGGAAGAGAGAGAGGTGGCCCTGAGGTCATTTGGTCTACACAGGACTTCATACACAGTGTAGGTCTCCAAATACATCAATTTACAAATGAAATATAAATAGTATGTTTTTTCCACAGTCACCCTCACCGCATTCCTCTGAGCCACCCTTATAATACTTAAGTTTTAAAATTTTCAAATGATCCCATGTAGTCAACATTTAGTTGAGCGCTGTGTTCCAAGGCCTATGCTGTATGCTAGGAGGACACAGGCTTGTAAAAGGGAGATCTAGCCTTTGAGCAGCTTACAGTCCAGAGGGAAAGCATATAAACAAGTAATTAAAAGGCAGGTGATAAGTGATATAATAAAAGCATAAAAAATATGGCATGGTTGCCCAGAAAATATAATTGCTCAGCTGGAGAGAGTAGAAGAAAGAAGGTGTCCATTCAATAGAGTCCAGAGAAATAGAGGGTATTTGAATACTCACCACTTAAAGCATTAGTAAATATCATCTGGATATTGTGTCATCATACCTAAAAACACTATTATTCAAGGTCATAAACAAATTCACTTAAAAAATCGCCAAAATTTAGGGAAAAGAAAAAAAAACCTGAGATGTAATGAACTAGAAGGTGAGATTTTTGGCTCCAGTGCTACAGCACTGATATATCAATGGTGCTGCCTCCGAGTGAGGTTTTATAAGGTGCAGTGCTCTACAAAGGATCTCTTAAAATCAATGTTTGTCCTTGGCATGTTTTCATCTAAAAGTGAAAGCTAATCATTTTTTACTCATTGGAGATTCTCCTAATTTCACAGTCAATGAAACACAGATTTCACTGCAAGCCAAAAGTTGAATTTCACAAAGGTCAAAGGGAAAGTTCAAGTTGCTGTGTCAGTGAGTCTCAAACCACAGGATGAGATGTGCTGATCTGTCACAGCAGAATAACCTCACCATGAGAGTGACTCCTTGCCTGACAGGTGGCGCTCAGGAGAGCACAGATCCTCAGGATACGATCAAAGTACAGCAAGGTTCTCCAATGTTTTTAAGGTGATCTTTTTTCTTTTTTTCAGTTTAAAAATACTAATTATTTTTTTTTTTAGAAAAAGGGCTTTGTGCCCTTTGGTGAAAGAATCTTTTAAATCTCTTCAATAAACTTGTGCTTAGTCATGTTTAAGGTATATATATACATATATATAAATATATATGTGTGTATATATATATATATTTATCATATATATAGAGAGAGAGATCTATACATATATAGAGAGAGAGTTGTTTAATATAATTTTAACTTGTATATATACACAAATATACAAATTTATATACAAATATATAATACATAAATTAATATACATTTGTATATGTTACAAAACTTTAAAGATACATTATATATGACTACACATAAATATATATGAACAAGTCTAATAGATAGCTAGATAGATATCTGAATATTTATGTTCAGTTTTCACTATATGATCTTTCCATAACACATGTCTCTTCAGCCCTGGCTGAATGTATGTAAACAGAAGCTTTATGAGGGAAAATGGTTCTGCAACGATACAGGACTTTTAGCCAAAGTTGACAATACAATAAAAAATTATTCCAATTAAAAAGAAAAATTACCTTACTAAGGAGTATATACTAATAAAATAGGTTTAAAACTTCATGTACAAAAATGAAAATTAAAAGGACACAAAATCTAGAAGGAATGTGTTTCTAAATGCACAAAGCTATAGGAATATTGTTTTGAAAGTTTAAAATGTTTTGAAAGTTTTGAAAGTTTTGAAATGTTTAAAATCCAGACTGGATTGAGGATTAGGAAAAAAAAAATCTGTAGACCAAATGTGCCTTTTTAAGATGTTTATTGTCACAAAACAAAGAAAGCATCATGGCCAACTCACTGTGCAGAGTCAGAGCTATACAACATCTAATTTTTCTTAGTCTTCTCTATCTGGAGCATGGCCTTCACTCTGAAGAGGAAAATGCCAATGTGGTTTAAGAGGAATTAAAGCCCAAGGAAGGTTGGAGGACAGTAACGACATGGCCAGCAGTTTTAAATAAACTCAAGTTTCAGGCCCAAAATAATTACATTCCAAAAGACCACAGTTCTTGATCCCACAATCACGGTCAAATGCTGAGAAAGGGAATGGTTCCAAAAGACTAGATGGGAGCAAATATCTGTATTTTCAAAAGAAATGAAAAGTAGATTCAAGCAACATTTTATATTGAACCTCAGGATAATTTTAGATGGTTTGTGAGCATTGGAAAATGAAAATGGGGTTCACTTGGATAAAACGGACTAGCCTCATTTCCTCTGGGATTCCTAGACTGGTAGGCAGGAGGGTGCCAGAGACTTATTCTATCTTGATTTCATCAGAGCATTTAATAAAATGTCTCACATCTTTGTATTCAAGATAGAGAAATGTGGGTTGAATGAACTAGAATGTGCAGGATTCATAGCTGTTAAGCAGAGTTAATTAAGTAACAGAATGGGAACCCTGAGGAAGCTGGCATGCCAGAATGCAGGTACAAGAAGCTGTTTAATCTTATCTTCTTGAAAGAAGAAATCTCTCTCAAGCTGCAGGTGGCCCAAACTGAGAAGGGGAGCTAACACTACACAAAGCTGCCTGCCTCACCACCCTCAGAAGCCAGAAGTAATAAGATAAAAATGTATTAAAAATAAATGTAAAGTCCAATATCCACATTCAATCAGTAGCAGCCCACATAGCAACCTCAAGCTACCCAGTGACCCAATAAAAGAGGTCCCATTAAATGCAGGAGTAACACAATTATAATTTTAACATTCAGCAAACAAAGTTTAGGCTTAGTTTTGGACAAGTTGATAATGCATTATTTATAAACAAAAAGGTACAAAGAGAAATAAATGATTGCTGCTCAGGCTATAGGATTAGACACCCTAGAAAGTCTAAGAGAGTCAAACTATTAGAATTGGTTCTAAATGCTAACAAAAGTGACAATATTGATGAAGTTACAGAAATTAAATATTTTTCTATAGGTCTAGAAAAACCACATTGGAAATATAAATATTTTAAAATTTCATGCATAATTGTAAAACGAGATATAAATAAAATATCTAGGAAAAATAAAAAATGAATGGCAGGATCCATATGAAAAAATCTAGTAAAATTTTGCCAAGAGTTTTTTAAAGGGTTTGAATAAGTAAAGAGATATCAAACAATTCTGAAGAGTAATGAAATTCTAATTACAATTTCAATCAAATATTTTTTTAATTTAAAAAAAGCCTAAATTAATCTGGAAGAATAAAGAAGGGAAAAAAGCCCATTTTAAAAATAGGCACCATGAAGGGGTAGTCATCCCATGAAATATTAAAACAAATTGTAAAGCTACAATAAATAAACCAGTATCGCACTGACTTCAGAATTGTTAGATAGATTAGTGGAAAACAATAAAGCTATGATATGTAATGAGAACTACCTCATCAATAAGGAACAAAGATAGCTTTTTAATAAATGGTGCTGCTGAGAGCTTATCAACTGTTATAAAAAGTAAGTCTGGATCAATTCATATTGTGCCCATAAAGAAATTCCAGGGTGTTTCAAAGGTGCTAGTTAAATGCATGTTTATTTTATGATTACATATCAGACCTCATTATGCACTTTTATGTATTACATATCAAAATTTAAATAAATTTTAAAAGCGGGAGAAGTTGCTGGAAAACAAAAAGAAAGAAAAGGAAATTCCAGAAAGATTCAGTAGTTAAATAAACCAAATCATAAGTTAGACAAAATGTAGATAATTACTTCTCTAATTTCTTTATGAGGAAAGTCTTTTCAGGAATGCAAGAAACAGAAAGCATAAAGGAAAAGATAGTTGAAATTGAAAATAACACAAAACGTATTTTATTTCTTTGTAATATAAAATTAGAAGGAATCTGAAAGGCAAGAAAAAGAAAATTAAAAAAAAACAACAAGAAACTCAGGAAAATATTTCGAGTAACTATTACAAACAATAGGTTAAAGTCCTTGAAAAAATAAAAAGTTCACAACAAATTGTTTTAAAAAAGTAAGATCATAGTTAATGAGCAAATATTAATAGATAATTCATTTAAAAAATAAAGTTGTATAAGAAATATTTGAAAAACAAGCTTTACTAATAATCAAAAACTGAAATTAAAATGCAACATAACTTTTGCCTGTTAATTTAATAATTGTTTTAAAATTGGAAAATCTAATGTTTGTGAAAGCACAATGAAATCGATTACTTTCACACACTCCTGATGAAAGTGTGAGTTGATGGAGCATTTCTAAAAATAAATTTGGCAATATAAATGAAGAACCTGAAATATGTTCTTGGTCTTTGATCCAGTAATTCCACTTTAGGAGTAAATATTACAAAAATCCAAATTAAAGGGATTAATTTTTTAAAGTCTTAAAGCATGAAAATATTCATTATCTAATAATTTTAGTATAAAAGAATACCAAACCCACAATGGAATGGTAATTACAATGAGAATCTAAGTGTATATGTGAATATGTGTTATGTACTGAATTGTGCCCCCCCCCAAATTTATATGTTGAAGCCCTAACCCCTAATACTTCAGAATGTAACTACATTTGGAGATAGCATCTTTAAAGAGGCAATTAAGTTAAAATGAGGCCATTAGGGTAGGCCCTAATCCAGTCTGACCAGTGTCTTTACAATAGGCAGTTAGGACACACACAAAAATAATGTGCACACAGAGGAACAACTATGTGCAGAAGCAGCAAAAAGGCAGCCATAAAAAAACAAGCAGAAACCTTCAGGAGAAACCAACCCTGAAGGCACCTTAATCTTGGACTTCCAGTTCCAGAACGATGAGAAAATACATTTTTGTTGTTTAAGCCATACATCTGTGGTATTTTGTTAAGGTAGCCCTAGCAAACTAATACAATATGCTATCATATTAAAAGGTAAAAGAAGAATATACATTTGTATATACATTCAGATCTTAATTATGTTTCAAATTTTTCTTAGACAAAAAGAGCTGAAAGGAAATATGTACCATAATGGCAGTGTTTGTTGCCTCTCAGGGGTGGAATTATTAGACAATATTTGTATTCTTCTTTATACTTGCCCTAATTTTCAAATGTTCAACAATGAAACTATACTGCTTCTGAAATCAGGAAAAAGAATACCATTTTAATGAAAGCCAACTGTATAAATAAAGGATAGGAAAACTAACTCGAAAGAAAAATTCTGTACAAAAGATATAAGGATTAATAAATCTTGAGGACATTATGTTCAGTGAAGTAAGCCAGTTACAAAAAGGTAAATACTTATAATTCCACTCAGATGAGATATCTAAAATAGTCAAACTCAGAAACAGAAAGTAGAAAGGTGGTTGCCAGGGGCTGGGGGAGGGGAAAATGGGGAGTCATTTAATGAGTACCAAGTTTCAGTTTTGCAAGATGAAAAAGTTTTAGAGATCTATTGCACAAAAGTGTGACTATACTTAACACAACTGAACTGTACACTTAAAAATGGTTAAGATGGTAAATTTAATGTTATATGTTTTTACCACAACTAAAAATTAAAATAATAAGGTATAAGCATTAGAGTTGACTAAAAGTATGAGTCAACACTTTGATCTAATTATAAAAACACTTACATTCTACCTTTGATATTTTTATCAACAGAATAAATGCATATAGGTACATTATCAACTAGAACATAAGAGCTTATGATTAAAAATTGCCTACCCTACTCCATTCTATTCTTCATTGCACTTCCTATTCTCTTTGTTATTAAAATGTTTATACCCCTTTTATTCTCTTGTTTTAATGGAAGCTATAGAAGGAGGGAAAGTAAACGAGGGTGTACAATCTGTCATCTTGAAACAGCAATCCGACTCCATCTTAAATTGTACTCAAAAGTGTGATAAACAAGCAAAGAGATACTAGTACTACTCTTAGAGAATGGATTTAAATTCTAGACCAGATTTCAAGTTATAGTTCTTGCATTCTAATAGATATGTGATGTAATATGTCTGATCTGAGTTTCCTCAAATGTGAGAGAGCAATTATAATCCTTTGGGTTACTGTAAAAATTAAACAAATGGATAGATAGGACTTGACATTGGATAACCTCTCAATAAATGTTGCCTCTTATTGTAATTTTTATTTTTTTAAGATTTTTTTATTGGGGAATTGGGGGGATGGGAACAGACAAGTTGGTGTCGTTTTGTTCTTCAGTGTAGTTTTGGAGGATGTTGCTTCACTGGCCCATGTTGGCACCATCATTGCGCTCTTCCCGTGCGAGGCAGATCAGTTGCCGGCTTCTGGACGGCCACTCACGGCGGCTGCTGGCCGCTCACACTGGTTGCTGGCTACATACGGTAGCCCATGGCAACCCACTACAGCAGGGGCTGCAGCCTACACTGTCGCCGACAACTCACGGCCGCCCAGCTCCAGGTTGAGCTGTTGTTCAGCATCTTAGCTGTAGAGGGCAGTGTCACTGGCCCTCATATGTGGGATCTGAACCGGGGCCTCTGGCATTCCAAGCCAGTTCTTAACCAACATGCCACTCGGCCGGCCCTCTTATTGTAATTTTTGAGTTTCTTATTCAAGAGTGGACGGACAACCTCCTGAAAGTGGTGCTTATTTCTTGGTGTCACATGTTAAAGAAAATACTGACAGCTACAAATAGCTACTAGTATGGTAAAACAGTTGAAATTACATTAAGAACATAGGAGTATTTTGCCTACAAAGGAGAGTTTGGTGTATGTAACAGCCATCTTCAAATATGGGATTATTATGGAGGGTAGACCTAGAACCAGTGAATGAAAATTATAGAGAGACAGACCATGGTTTAATACCAAGAAGAACAAACTAACAGTTGAAACATTATAAATATGTGAAGCTGAAATTAGCATGATTGGAAATTTTGAATGAAGGTATATTATTCAGGGTTCCCCAGATAAACAGAATGAATTGTGTGTGTGTGTGTGTGTGTGTGTGTGTGTGTGTGTGTGTAAAGAGACTTATTATAAGGAATTGGCTTATATCAAGTCCTAAAGATTTACAGGGTGAGTTGGCAAGCTGGAAACCCAGAAAAGTCTATGACGTAGTTCTAGTCCAAGGCCCAGGAAGAGCTGATGTTTTAGTTTGTGTCCAAAGGAGAAAGTGCTGATGTCCCAGATCAAAGACAGTCAGGCAGGAGGGTCAGCCTTTTTGTTCTATTCAGGCCTTCAATTGATTAGATGAGACTCATCCACATTGGGAGGGCAATCTGCATTACCCAGTCTACCAATTTTAATATTAATCTCACTCCCAAAAACCCTCACAGGAACACCCAGAATAATGCCTGACCAAATGTCTGGGGACCTCAAGGCCCAGTCAAATTAACACATAAAATTAACCATTACAGAGGATTCCAAAATGGAATGCAAGGTTGGACTGATAACCTGTACAATTCTTGTAATGAGGCTAAGGTATTAGGCTTACCAACATGATCAAGATTCTTTCTTAGTCCCCAAAGTACCTCTGTTTCCAGGAAATTTGAGGCTAGTAATTAATTTTTGTATGTTTATATCCAAAAATCATAATATCTATGATGTTTAAGAAACTAATGGAAGGGTATCATCATAGAGAACTCAAAAATGTTGGTGAAGTCGGGCGGGCCAAGTGGCTCATTGGTTAAGAGTTGGCTTGCGATGTCGGCTCTGAGTAGCAGGACCCCAGTTGGGATCCCACATGGGCCAGTGACACTGACCTCTACAGCTAAGATGGTGAACAACAGCTCAACCTGGAGCTGGGCTGCTGTGAGTTGCCAGCGACGGCGTAGGCTGCAGTGAAGCTGCAGTGGGCTGCCATAAGCTACCATGAGTGGCTGGCAGCAAGCATGAGTGGCTGGCAGCCAACCTGAGTCACCGTGAGCTGCCGTCCAATGGCCGACGACCGATCTGCCTCAGCTGAGAAGAGCGCAATGATCATGATACCAACATGGGCCAGTGAAGCAACATCCTCCACAACTAGACTGAAGAACAAAAGGACAGCAACTTGTCTGTTCCCCTTCCCCGATTCCCTAACACTGTTCCCTCCTCCAATCCCACAATAAAATCTTTAAAAAAAAAAAAGTTGAAGTTAAAAAAATTAATCAATTGTAATTAGCTTTTCTGCTTGCTGCTTTTCTAGAAATATACCTATTCTTTTTTAAAACAAAAACACAGCAGTAACTGAGAACTGTTCGGGACTCCTCTTTGGCATCATATATATCACATAATACACCAATTTAGAGCAATAAGATCTAAGTTCAAGTTCAGGCCCTGCCCCTAACACCATGACTTTGAGCAAATCACTGAATCTCTCAATTCTTTCTTTTGCTTCAACTCTCTTGAAGTATCATTTTCAAAAAGCTAAAAATCTGACTCTCATACAAATATAAAATGAATATGTGTCAAAGATTTATTTAACTAATTAATGTGAGAACCAGCAGGATGGTAAAGTAAGGGATTCTAGCAGAGACAGAAAGAAAGTTTGCTGGAATAAGATTGCTAAATTAGATACCAAAGTGGCATAAGATACACTAGTTAGTGTCTTACAGAATAATAAAACTTTTGGACTTAACTTTTATACCAGGCAGAAATTCTTATTCTACAAGCTAAGAATCATTTGCATTTCTATCAGTTTTCTACCAGTTAACATCTGTCCTTCTAGAGTTGTAAAAATATCTTCATCAAGAGTAAATCAAACTAAGATATTTATCAGGAGAATTAGATAATTCTGTTAAACACTGACATTGAAAGGACATGTGGTCATCTTTTTTGCCTATCTCCAAATTTTGAAACTTTTTTCTTAACATCTGAATATTAGGAATAATAATGTCTACCTTCTGGTTTGTTATGAGGCTTATGAGAAAATGTACATGAAAGTGCTTTGCTCTGAAAAGCACCCCAAATATGAAATATTATTATTACTAGTGGCTTTCGCATTGACTAAACCTCTGCTCAACACTTTCAACCTACTCCCTGCCTTTCCCTTTCCTCTTTCTGTTTTCCCAAAATCAACCACTATCCATAAGCTAGTTAGCAACTTAAATATTATCTTTACTCTATTTTTTCCTCACCACCCCCTACATCTTATTAACCAAGCTTTGTCTATTGAACTCCTAAATATCTCCCATTTGTTTACTTATCTCCTGCTTAACTTTCAAGCCTCCACTTATCTGCCACAACTCCAGGATCTCTTTCCTAATTTCCAGGAGGTAGATACCCATCCCTGACCTATTAGATCCATGATACCCTATACTTCCCATTCCTAGGACATCACTTTAGATAATAAGATATTTAATTTTTTCTCATCTGAATCCCCTGTCCTTTACAGTCTTGTTCAGTATTTACATCCCAGTGGTTGGCACACTGTAGGAGCTCAGTAAACATTTAATTAAATGTATAAATGGAAAGAAAATGAGCCATTCACCAGAATAAAGTGTGCACATATTTTTAAAAATAAAAGGCCATCATAAAAGGATATAAGGAATGGGAAACCATAAATCAGGAAGGACTAGAGGTTAAGGAAAGTAAAGGGAGCGGATATTGAAGACAGTCATAAAATTTGAGAGCTGCAAAGACCTTAGAAATTCCCTACTCATTTTACACATGAAGATTCTAAAAAGTTAAAGCAATTTTCCCCAAATCACAGAGTTAGTGAAAAAGCAAGGACACCAGTCTTGGTCCTATGACTCCCTGGTACAATGCTATCAAGCAATGAATGTCTGCAGAAGGAGAGAGGGGAACAAACTGAATTGCCTTCCTCTGCTTAGCGAGGGTGCTGGCGCTCAGTTACTTATCCTCTGTTTGAGTTTCAAGGTAATAATATGAGCTAGAGAGACAATATTCTGATTCATCGTTCCCTGGGCCCATGCCCATTCACCTTACATCTGAGTAATAATGTCTCCCCGTGAGACTGTGCTGTCATTCTCCTAAGAGTCCTTGAATATTCTCAACAGCCTTGTGGGAAATGGAGGGTTAGGGGTTGCTTTTCCATAGAAGACACAGAGTGGCTAATTTCCTTCTCTCCTCCCCCACACACCCATTTCAAACTCATCCATCACATCTCAGGAAAGTACAATACATGAAACAACAAGAATAAAAGCCTTTATATTAAATTCCTTGTGGGTGAACTTTGCAGATAAAGCAGAACAATCTGATCTTAGCAAGTTAAATGGTTTGCAAATCACAATGTGCTGCACCCTTCAGATGCATCCTTATGTAAAATAAATCACCTAGTATTACCATAACAGTGTTTGGGAAATTTGCAAGTGCAGTGGAGTGAGAGAGGTTTGCTTCAGAAAATCTGCATATATATATATATATATATATATATATATATATATATATATATAAAGATAGGGAAGGAAAGAATAAAGGATGTTGTCATTGAGTCCTTGAGTATATAGAATCAGAGACAAGAACAAAAAGGAGGTGGCTTGTCCCTCCCTTATGAAAATCATAGTAAGCAAGCTTCATAGAAATGTTATAGGATGGGGTTAGGCAATAAAATATTCTGGTTGATACTAATCTGTTGATTGCAGTCTATATATATATATATATATATATATATATATATATATATATATATATTATAGTATGTATGTGCACACATTATATGATTGCATGTATGTAAATTCACATGTGCATTTGTGTATATACACAAATGTACATAAAGCTTGTACCTGCAACAAACAAAAAATGTTAGCAGCTTTCTGCTGGTAGGAAGTCTACTTTCACATTATGCCTTGACACAACCATATGTTTTCCTACCACTAGTGTGTTTGAAAACAACTGGACAGGCTTAGAACTCCAACTGCATTTAAGAGACAAACACAAAGTATATTGCACAATGATTGAGTCTACAACTTGATGTAGCATATGGGTGTTCATGTGAGTACGTGAGCACAAACATACACACACGCCACATTGCTTCAAATAAATGAAGGTAGTGTCACTTACTACAAAAATTACCTGCTCAATAACAGTCTCATTACTCTATCTATGCCTAGGTACATCATACGTCCAATCATAAAAAGGAATAACATTAAGGGAGATTTTTATTTTTTATTGTGAAATCAATTGAAAAAATATTTTAGAGTTTTTAAATATCATTGTAATAATAATAGCTACCATTTAGTAAATGTTTTCTTCTATGCTGAGAATTGTGCTTTAAACAACAACAACAAAAAAACAGCTCCATCACAATTCAGGCATAAGCCTTACTAAAGAAAAGTTAGTAATATCATCTTTATTTAAAAAGGCACTGTGTATATTGCTGACTTTAAAATACAATGATCACACATGAAAAATTCCCCCAATGCTGATAAGACAGAAGTTGATTTATTTTACTTATGCATGTAACTGAAAAGTGCAGCACATTGCAATTTGCAAATCATTTAATGTACCAAGTTCAGATTGCTCTACTCTTATTGCAAAGTTTAATCAGATGGTATGTATTAGAAAAAATTATTCACCAGGTTTTTTATGCCATATTCTCTTAAAGTCTAGCAGGAAAAGTGAAATTTAAGGGAAAAAATAAGAGCTAAAAAATTAAGTTAATTGAGATGGCAATATTTTTTCAAACATGTGATTCAATATTAGCAACAGAAGACAAAGAGACTTCTGGAAGGCTGTAAGGTCTGTGTCTGGTGAGGAGTATCTGAAGTCGCTGTAGGTCAGTAGGATAGGCTGTCGAGAGGAAAAGTGAGATGGAAATTGGAAGAAAGCAATGCCAAACTGGAATCTGTGTCTGGCTCTCACCTCACATAACCCCAATAATAAAGGTGGCAATGCCCACCTTTGAGTTGCACCTGTGCCTGGCCTAGGAGTCAGAGAAGCTGAACTTGCTGATACAACCAGGACTGGCGGAGCCGTGGACCTAGCTGCCACACCACTAAGGAAGTGAGGCGGTGGGTCAGCCACCTGCATACCACCTTCCAGCAGACCAGCGACAGTGTGCACCACCTTCCAAGTGCAAGGACTGATGGGGTCCTCCCACCAGCTGACACTCACCCACATGTTTCTACTGGTCAATCCTAATCCAGACTACAGAGGGAAGGAAATTCTGAGAGACATAGTTCCAAACTAGCTAAATTGACACAGCACAAAACCTACCCTATGAATTCATGGTGGGGTTTTTTTCCTACATCAGTTTTTTTTTTTCCTTTCCATATGTCTGCTCACTATGAACCACATCACTGAGCCACTGGCAATATACCTTTGTGTGCAGAGAAAGTCAATGATTTGGACTTCCAAATCCCAAAACAGACTTTTTTTACTTTTTACTTTGGGTCCATGATTCTACTGTACTTTAGCCCAAAAGATATATTTCTCTAATAAAAAGATTAGCTCTGCATCACTCCACGACCTTGAAAACTCCACCAAGAGCAAATGTATCTTCGTATTGCAGCAGCAAACCAGAAATAAGCAGTTAGGTTTGGAGCCATGAAGAAGCCAATTTGAAACTTTATCTTCACCCCTACAATTTAAAAGTCCACCTTCTTTTACACGCAGTTATTTATTATAACTTAACTTCATTAGTGTAAAAAATATTTCATTTTAAACATTGAGGTCTTTTAAACACAGAAGACTCAGAAATAGAGGACAGCTTTTTTTTCCTAACACATTAAACCTTTATCTCTATTTGATTTTTCAAAATTGTGAGGCACAAATTGTCTAGAGCATAACACTCTGAGTCTCTTTTTTGGCCTGTAAAGTCAACAGTTATGGTGCTAAAGTTTAATCAATCCCATAAAATGTTACTCAGAAAGTGACCTGGTGTTATGCCTGAAGTACATCTCCTACATTAAAAAGCACTTTCAATGCAGCCAGAACTGTGTTATTGAAAGAGATAACTAATAGATACCT
The DNA here is from genome assembly GCF_001890085.2 of Hipposideros armiger. Lineage (NCBI taxonomy): Eukaryota > Metazoa > Chordata > Mammalia > Chiroptera > Hipposideridae > Hipposideros > Hipposideros armiger. Next base: position 2,362,168 of record NW_017731525.1, on the reverse strand, counting down.
GGATGAGGCTGGGGAAGAGGAAGAGGGGTGGGAAAGAAAAGTCAAATGGGAGAGAAGGCCACAAAAATCCCATTTTCAGGCAGTTCCCTAAGGAGATGTGTTTGCATAGATGAATGCACAGATTGAATAATAAAGGTCTTTTACATTATTTCAAGAAGAGAGTTCTATGAATTTCATAGTGAAATCAGACACAGAGTTTCCTCCTGCTGCAAACTAGAGATGTCGATACATAAAGCAGGAACAATGCTACCCACGTGGCTATTTTGGAAATTAGAGCACTGCTCATGACAATTATTATTATTATTTATTAACAAATAAGGCTTTAAATAGTCATTACATATACCAGGAATATAACTCCTTTAGTTCTGAAATCATACACACGTATTCACTCTATGTGTGTACAATGTTTGTTCATTTGAATAGGCATACATGCATAAGAACTTAACATATGTTAGATTTTGAAAATGCAAATAAATATAAAACATTTAAATTAATTCAAACTCTGACAATTTGGAGGAGAAATAAGGAGAAATACCCATAGTAAAATGTGAAATTACCCCCATTCCCTATATCTACAATTCTACCGCTCAGAGGTAACCCCTGTGAACAGCTAAATACAACCTGCTGTTTTTCTACACTTTTATAAATATATGCAACCAACACATCTTCCTCTACCCCTGGAAGAAAATTCAAGTGGGCCCCATGACTTTTCTAGTCTCTCTTAGGTAGCACCCAATCCTACAGTTACTTTAAATCCCAAACAAACAAACAAAAAAGGCTGAAATCTGTATTTACTATGTCTAAGCAAAGTAATCATCAAACTTCATTGTCAAATGTTCAAGCTCCTCTCCTGTGCATATGTGGATGCTGCTCAGACTTGCATCAGACAGGACAACTGGATTTGGGGATGAGAGTGTGATCGATTTCTTCTCTCTCTCATCACCTAGCATCTCTACTCATCCTTCTAAACTGCACTTTCTGATTCCCTCAACGGTTATTGTGTCAGGAGAAGGGAGAAGAGCATCTCTTTTTTTTATTTTTTTTTTAAGATTTTTTTTTTATTGGGGAATTGGGGGGATGGGAACAGTGCTGGGGAATTGGGGAAAGGGGAACAGACAAGTTGCTGTCGTTTTGTTCTTCAGTCTAGTTGTGGAGGACGTTGCTTCACTGGCCCAAGTTGGCACCATCATTGCGCTCTGCTCTGGCGAGGCAGATCAGTCGCCGGCCTCTGGACGGCCGCTCACTGTGGCTGCTGGCCGCTCACGCTGGCTGCTGGCCACACACGGTAGCCCATGGCAATCCACTGCCACAGGGACTGCAGCCCACGCCGTCGCCGGCGACTCATGGCAGCCCAGCTCCAGGTTGAGCTGTTGTTCAGCATCTTAGCTGTGGAGGGCAGTGTCACTGGCCCTCACATGTGGGATCCGAACCGGGGCCCTCTGGCATCCCAAGCGAGTTCTCAACCATCGCGCCACTCGGCCGGCCCGAGCATCTCTTAATCATTTATTGTCTAAGCTGATTTGGGGCTTCCTTCAGGAATCTGAAGCTGATCTCTTTGGGATACTTCTTGAAGCTCTTCTTCCTTCTATAGTGTTGTGGCTGTCTTATCTGTAGTGCCCTTAACACTGGTAAATTCGTATCTCTTTCTGCTGGTTGGGGCTCCTTCTTAGCCCCAGGAATCTGGCTATCCCTGCAGCTTCTCTCCACTATGGCCTGATTGTCCCTTCAAGTGCTTGTTGTTCCATGGGCAGGGTCTAGGAAGAAGCCACGCCAGTGCTCAATCTGTGTGTCTATGTGTTTCTCTGTCACTCTCATGCATGGCCCACCTTCAATTCATGGGAAGCACACATGAATCTTCTACCCATCAACTCCAGGACTGAGGGCAGCCAAGGCAGCCATCTTTCCTTTAGTTCTGCTGGCAACCATTTCCTACCCTCTCCATTTCTCAGGAGGCAGTCAGACAACCAGTCCACCATGCCCCCAATTGCAGGGCACACATACCATACCTTCCAGTGGCCCCACTGAAACCCTTCTTACCAAGCACAAGGTGATGGGTTGGTACCCCACAACCCCCATTCAAGGGGAAAAGAAGGGGAACTCAGCACATCAACAGTTCTCCCCACATATCTTCTTCATAAATCTACCTTCAATTTCCATTCCCTGAAGTTTTTATATCCTCAAGGTGTAAGAGGGGTTTAAGAATCATCCATTTGATCTTCAGGGTATTTTTGTAAGTCCTACAGGATGGTTGGTCTCACCAATCACTTTATGTTTTTTTTTAATAAAGTTCTTTTAATAGTCTCCATTTAATTAATTCATTTTTTTGTTTCGCCAGTCACTTTAATATTTGATATCTTTCAATTTCATTGAATTTTTTTTTAAGATTTTATTGGGGAATTGGGGGAGGGGAACAGCTCTGGGGAATCAGGGAAGGGGAACAGACAAGTTCTCCTTTTGTTCTCAGTCCAGTTGTGGGGGACACTGCTTCACTGGCCCATGTTGGTGTTATCATTGCACTCTTCCCTGGTGAGGCAGTCGCTGGCCACTGGACAGCCACTCACAGTGGCTCACAGCAGCTCACGCTGGCTGCCAGCCACTCACAGTAGCTCACGGCAGCCCACTGCAGCAGGAGCTGCAGCCTACACCATCGCCAGCAACCTACGGCAGCCCAACTCCAGGTTGAGCTGTTGCTCACCATCTTAGTTGTAGAGGGTGCAGTATCACTGGCCCTCAGGTGGAATCTGAACCAGGGCCCTGCTGCTCAGAGCTGGCGTCCCAAGCCAACTCTTAACCAATGGGCCACTCGGCTGGCCCTTGGTCAAATTACTTTAACATCATTTGATACAAATACATGGCTGTGTATGTGAATTTATGAATGTATATATGCATCATACATATAAATAAGATCATTTGTTATTTTTATACCTTAGCTTTACAGAATATTTAGGAAATGGGCATTCTGGTTAATATGAAAATTCCTGTAATTAAAAACACAGTTGATAAGTGTCATAATTATTTAAACTATTTGATTCAAATAAAGTGACTTTTAAATATATGCTTTTGATTCACCTGTTTCTTTTTGAGTGTAAACTCGAAAAATCGTTAATTCAGAGCAAAAACTAGCCAGTTAGGCTTTGTTCCACTCTTCTTTGTTAAACTCTTCCATATCAAATGTCTTTACTTTGTTACAAAAAGGCTACAACCAACTGCAAATCAGTAACAGATCCACTTTCAAGAAAACCTCTCCCCAACATTTGAGTTCCCTGAAATGTTATACATGAGAGGAAAAAATATATATTTTCCCAATTTTTAAGAAACTCTATTGTTGTTTTCATTGTGGAAGATATAAAATTATGATTCTAAATAAATAAGTAAATAAATTATCAGTTTTTCAACCTCTTGCAGTGCGCTATTCACTGTTCTTAGTACAAAGGACTAGCAACTTTGCTCCTGTGACCCCAGGAACAGAAGGGATAGTACACAGTCCACAAAATATTCTGCTCAAGAATGTTTTAAGGCATCCTAAAGGAAACATTCTCCAACAGAGTCAGTTCTGTTATGTGTTCAATAACCATATGTTCATTTCTATGTGGATAATGTGCAGCATAATAGATACCTGAAATGATTCAAGGAGAAGGCAATTATTGACTCAAGGGGGTTTTACTGATTAGACTCTGAATGGCTCGAACATGACCAGAACTCCAATTGGGCATTATTAAAAGTTTGCTTTGATTCTTGTGCATTTCTTCTTTTTTGCATAACTAGCTTCTAAACAGCATGTACTACATCCCTAGTTCAATGGGATGTTATGATTAGTTATGATCCAAAACCACAGTCTTTTTACATTTTGAATAAACCTTACTAACCTCGTTCCCAATTGAATACTTTTCACATGTGAAATCATAACTCAAAATAAATCCTCTGAGACATTTACAGAGCTGTAAATATGAGTCTAGTGAACAGATAAACAAAAAAATGAACAACACAGTCCTACAAAGTAGGTAGATGAATGAAACCTGAAAAGTAAAATGGGCAATTTTTCTGCCCCAGAGGAAAAAAGGGGGCAGAGGGAGAAGTAAACCAACAACAACAATAATAATCTCATCCATTGTTAGAGAAAACCCTAGTTTATTTGGTTTCCACAAAAGCCTGTGTAGTAGGTGGGGATAGGGGATTGATAATTACAGATAAAGCTAATAAGATCTTAGAGAGCTTATCTTTTCCCCAAGGTTATATAATTACTAAGACCCATTTATTCAACATATATTTAAGTGCTGGGCACCTAGAATTAAAATAATGTGACAGAATAGAGAATATAGAGTTAACTACTATATGTTGAGTAATCAGTGACAGTCTCTCTACAGTGGTGACATTTAAGCTAAAATCTAGAAGAGAGGGTCAGCCACAGTAGATCAATGGGAAAAGCACACCAGGGAGAAGCCACAAACGCAAACGTCCTTAGGTGAGACAGAACTGGTGGGCTCAAGAACCAAAAGAAGACTAGTGAGCTGGAAAAATTGAGTAAGAACTTCTGGGGTAGCCAGCCTCCAGGATGGCCCCATCTCTGGAATTCATACCCTTGTACAGTCCTCTCCCACATTGTACCAGAGTTGGTCTGTATTACCAATAATATACAGCATAAATGGTGATATATCACTCCTGAATTAGGTTATAAAAAACCACCGCTTCCATTTTGAGCCATTTCTCTCTCTCTCTCTCTCTCTCTCTCTCTCTCTCTCTCTCTCTCTCTCTCTCTCTCTTATCACTCAGAGGGAAGCCAGCTGTCATCTCATGAGGTCACCCAGGCAACCTATAGGAAAGTCCACGTAACAAGGAACTAAGGTACCAACAACTATTGAGTAAGCTCAGAAGTGGATCTTTCAGCTCTAGCCAAACCCAACATAAATGCAAAGTTAGCCGACTTCTTGACTGTGATCTCATAAGAGACTCTAAACAACAGCCACCCAGTTAAGCTGCTCATAGATTTCTGATTCACAGACACTGTGAGAGAATAAATGTTTGTTATTTTAAGCTGCCAATTTTGGGTAATTTGTTATGCAGCAAGAGATAACTAATTCAAGTTCTAAATCAGTGATTTCTTTACTAGCCTGTGTTATTAAAAGAATTTTATTAGAAATTCCTTGTACTGTAAATCCTTGGGCCTTAATTTAATGACTATAAGACTAGATTTTCTTTATATTGGCTTATTTGGTCAGGCCCACCTCTAACATTTGCAGAGGCTATGACAAGAGTACAAACAAAAGCCCACATACTACATGTCTAAATATTTTAAATTTCTAATCAAGCTAACCAGCTGCTAAATAGAGCATGTTCTATACCTTCATAAGCTCCTGGAAGACCAGGTACTCAAATTTCAAAAGATCAGACTTTTAGGAGTTCAGCACATGAATATGGTAGGACCAGTTCCTAGCCCCTGGGCCCAGGCTAGTGGCATGTCCTCGTTTTTTTCTTGCCACAGGCTCTATTCCGCACCTTAAGGAGCTTGTTTCACACACATGAATGCCTCGACCTGCAAGTCCAACTTCAGTTCATATCCCACCATAAACAGCAATCTTATAGGTGCCCCTGAGGGCTGGAGAAGGTTACACTAGTTGTGTGATCTGCCCACAAGAAAATGAGCTGGGGAAGAAGCTAACAGAGCTTTTGGAAGTAGATTAGGGACTGTTTGGGCAGGAATCTCAGGATCCCGTGTACCCAGCACATGGTCTACTAGAAGATAAGGCATGGCGCTTCGTGAGCTTATCCCACTGACTCTGCAGACTCTTGGCCCCAGTGAAGGGAACAGAGCTGGACGGAAGCCTTCTAAAGCATGAGGCCTCAGAGAAGGCTCCCTCACTTGTCTCATTCCATCTCTAATCTATGTGATTTGCTTTATATTTGCTGTATTTTCACTTACCATCTCGTTAGACTCACATTTTCTACTTTTCTGATCAATATAGCAGAAAACAATGTCACTAGAATTGTCAGCAACCAAAAAGAAGGCTCTGATTGGCCCACCTTGATGCAGATTCCAACTCCTAGACTAATGAACTAAGTGAGGGGAATAGAGTTATGTTATACTAATATATGGCAGCAATCCTATAACCTTGAAGACAATCCTATAACCGTGAGAAAGAGTATTTCCTAAAGGAAAGGAGTCCTTCCTTTACATGTGCTCACCATGTTCATATAAAGTAAAAATTATTTATGGATATTATAAACAATTACAAAGTTTAAATAAGTGAAAGTTTTCACAAATTAAAGAAAATGAAGAGTATCCTAGAAAATTGGCAAGACAGAGACTCAAAAAGAGTACAGCAAGGTTGCCACATACAGTTTTTCAGGTTGTGCAATGCTCACCTTCTAAGATACACCATTAATGATGACTATATTCAGAGATGGCCCCAGCCAATGAAATGTTTAGGGAAGGAAATTGGCTTTCTGTCACAGAGATTGCTTGATTGTGGGTCATGAGTCTTTGGAATAGAAATCATTACACTTTTTAAGCCTATATTTTCAAATTTTCTAGTTGTTTATAGTCTGCATATTCTGGATGAACATATCAAAATGACCACTATTCAAATTATTTGCTAATTTAGATTTATATAAAGCTGCACATATACATTTTACATATCAGCCTAAAACAAAACGAGTGTACTAATTTAAATGAGATTCTGAGAAATAACCAGAATATCCGTTCCTTTGGTCTTATTCAGAGACAAGAAATTTCTTGAGAGGAAATGCTGTTAACTCAACTTTGCAATGTGAGGTACTGAAGGATGACCTCAGTGCATGAAAAGTGCATCAGAAAGTCAAAGCAATTCACAGAAAACATATCAACTCACCATAAACTCACAGGGAAAGTTTGTATATTTTTAAGAAATTTAATTGGTGAACTTGATTTACCCTCTTGGGCAATTTAACTATATACTCTCAAGTCATTCATTGAAAGCCAATTCAGCACAACTCTCAAGTATTGAGACATTTCCCAGTGTTAAACTTTCAAGACATATAAGAAAAAAATTATCATAGGATCATAAAATGTAACAAAAAATGTATCCATAAAGATAATTTTCTTCCACTGATAAAACCTCTTAAATAGCCCTCCCATGTATACCATGTTGTGAAAGATTTGTGTTCCAAGTTGTAATTATTAAATATTATTTATTTAGTCAGTTATTATATCTGTCATTATGAGTTTCTGATTTACCTAAAAACAAAATTACAATCAAAAGCAAAGAACCCAATTGACTTCAGTTAATCTGGGCAACTTCATTGAGGTTAATATGTAATTTCTGTTACATTTTTTACAGTAGTGAAAATAATTCACTGATGCCTGTTACTACATTAAAACGCGTTAAAGTTCAAAGTTCATAGTCTAGAAACCAGAATTCTAAAATCATCATAAATTAAATTCGCTCTCCCAAAATTACATTCATAATTATATATTGAAAAACTATATATTAAAAATGTTCAAGACAAAGATCATAATGTAATATCTTAATCATTAAAGATTAAAATTATTATTTGCAACACTCCTTGAGAAGCAAGGAATATAAAAGCATAATACATTCTCTCAGTGATCTTTGTTAACACTGGAAGTTATAAGACAGTTTTTTCAGTCATCCAATCAGCAAATAAATAGTGGTCACCATTTGTGCAACAGGTTTTGTTAAGTACTTGAAAATCAAAGGCAAATCCCTGCCCTCGAAGTACTCACTAACCAGCAAAGGGGGGAAGACTGTAAATAAATGTTACAATAGGCATTGACAGAGAGTAGAATAGGGAAGAAGTAATCAGAAATATTTGGTGATTTAGGAAATTCTTCTAAATGAGGTGATATTAACTGAGTCCAGAAAAATTAGATGATATTAGATATATGGACTTGGAATAGAGTATTCCTAATAATGGGAAAATGGCTAGGGAAGAAAGTAAAAAACTATCACAGCCTGGCAAGCTTGCAGAACTGCAAGCAGGATATCAGTAATATAATAAGCCTTGAGATTACAGTAGGAGAAAGGGTACATCAAGAGATAAGAATACAGGGCCGGCAGAGTGGCGCATTGGTTAAGAACTGGCTTGGGACGCCAGAGGGCCCGGGTTCGGATCCCACATATGAGGGCCAGTGACACTGCCCTCCACAGCTAAGATGCTGAACAACAGCTCAACCTAGAGCTGGGCTGCCATGAGTCGCAGACATCGGCGTGGGCTGCAGCCCCTGCTGCAGTGGGTTGCCATGGGCTACCGTGTATAGCCAGCAACCAGCATGAGCGGCCGTCCAGAAGCCGGCAACTGATCTGCCTTGCCCGGGAAGAGCACAATGATGGTGCCAATTTGGGCCAGTGAAGCACCATCCTCCACAATTAGACTGAAGAACAAAAGGACAGCAACTTGTCTGTTCCCCTTCCTCCAATTCCCCAGCGCTGTTCCCATCCCCTCAATTCCCCAATTTAAAAAAAAAAGAGAGAGATAAGAATAGGAAAGTTTAAGGTATATGCATTAAAATTTTTGAAATAAGGTAGAATATTATCAAAGGTATTATATGTAAGATACTGTTTGCCCTTGAGGCCAGCTCAGCCATGCAGTAATGGGCGCACACCCCGCATCCTGCTTGGCGTGAAACCCAGCAGGAAATACATCATCCATATCCTGCTTGGCACAAGTAGAAATTTTCCGTTGCCATTGCCTCCAGCCATTGCCCCCAGCCGTTGCCAGCACCAGCTGCTGCCACTGGCTACTTACTCCACCCTATAAAAACTAGACCCTTCCCTTAATCGAGGCTGACACCTCTCACGGCTTGCTTGAATATCAGTGTCTCTGGTACCCTCTCTCCTAGGCGAAACTTTCATTATAGATTTACTCTACTATACAATGAAAATCCATTGTAGATGTTTTAATGAGTAACTGACAAGATTGCTATGCTACAGTTTCTAATAAAAGTATAATAAAACTCTTAATGCCAAAACTAGATAAAGAGAATACAAAAAGAAAACTACAGAACAAGGTTCTTCATGAACATAGACACAAAAATTCTCAAAAAAATTTGTAACTTGAACTCTGCAATATGTAAAATGAATCGTGCACCCAAACCATTTGTAGTTTATCACAGGAATACAAGAATGGTTTAATATTTGGAAATTCATCAATGTAATTCACCACATTAACAGGCTAAGGAAAAGAAAACCATATGATCATATCAATTGATGCAGAAAAAACATTTGACAAAAAAAAAACCCTACAGCTAACATCATACTTAATAGTAAAATAGTAAATAGTAAATGTTACTTACATATGTAATAGTAAATAATGCTTTCCCTTCAGATTGGGAGAAAGACAAGGATGTCCACTGTCTTCACTACTCCGATTCACATTATACTGGAAGTTCTAGCTAGTGCAAAAAAGAAAAACAGAAAAGAAATAAAAGTCATACAGATTAAAAAAGAAGAAATAAAACTGTCTCTATTCACAAACACCATGATTATCTGCATAGAAAGTTCCAAGGAACATACTAAATAAATAACTCCTACAACTAAATAGTTTAGTGAGATTATAGCATACGAGACAAAATCAACAAACAAAAATGAAATCATATTTGTACATATTAGCAATTTATATTTGGAAAATATAATTAAAATTAATATCATTTATAATAGCTCCAAAAAATTAAATATTTAAGTATAAATCTAACAAAACATATACAAGATCTGAGCCCTAGACTTTAAAGAAAGTAAATTATTTTGGGAATATGGAAAAAGGAGAAAATGACTCATGAGAGAAAAAAAATTAGAATTTCATCAGACATTTCAATATCAACCTTTATTAAAATAAATCAGAATAACATATTTAAGATAATTGTATTAGTCAGCGTTCTCCAGAGAAACAGAACCAATAAGATATGTAAAGAGAGTGTGTTTTAAGGAATAAGTTCATGCAATTATGAGGCTGGCATGTCCAAACTCTACAGAGTGGGTCAACAGACTACAAAAGCAGGGTAGAGCCAATGTTGCAGTTCCAGTTCACAGGTCATCAGGCTGGAGACTAGAGAAGAGCCAGCATTACAATTCGAGTGCTGCAGAGCTTCCTCTTGCTGGAAGGATGTCAGCCTTCTGTTCTATTCAGGCCTTCAGCTGATTGGGTGAGGTCCACCCATATTATGGAGACTAATCTGCTTTACTCAAAGTCCATTGATGTAAATGTTAATCTAATTCAAAAACACCTGCACAGAATCACCCAGAATACTGTTTAACAAAATACTGGGGGTGCCAAAAAAAGGTATATAATGACTTGCATTCATCTTTTGTTATCGGTGTATTTTGAGTATTATAATTTTAATACAGTTTTTCCTTTCTTAAAATGTGTGTATATATATTTTTAGCACCTTCTGTATATAGGCACATGGCCCAGCTCAGTTGACACATAAAATTAACCACCACAATAGTTAAGGAAAGAAAATGTGAACTAAGAATTCTGTATCCATTAAAACTGATTTTCAAGTATAAAGGGCACAAAATGTTAACACCAAGAACACAGAGAACAGTATGCCCATGAGTCTTAAGGAATCTATGGATAATGAGCTTCAGAAAATTTAAATAACTAGAGAAACATTAACATAAGAATTGGTAGAACTGAGCACCAATAGCTTCTAACATTACAAAGGAAAGATTACCTGATCTGAGGTCCTTCCTAATGAAGAAACACCACACCACAAATGTTAATATTGCCAAAGGGATTAAACCTGAGTATGATCAAGTTTCCCTTATAAAGGGCTCCCATTCATGAGGGCTCCACCTTCATGACTTTAGCACATTCCAAAGGTGCCACCTGCTAATATCATCAACTTTGGAGGTTAGGATTTCAACATATAAAATTTGGAGGGAACACAAACATTCAAACTAGAGCATAGACTAACAGAACAGAATGGAGGGCCCAGAAGGAATGCACACTCAAAGATAAATCATGATTTTCAACAAGAGTACCAAAAACACACAAGCCTCTTCAATAATTGGTGGTGGAAAAACTAGATATCCACATGCAGAAGAATTAAATTGTGCCCTTATCTCACAACATATACAAAAATCAACTCAAAATGGATTAAAGGCTTAAATGTAAGGCCTGAAACAGTAAAACTACTAGAAGGCAACATAGGGGAAAAGCTTCTTGAGATTGGCGTAGGCAATGATTTTTTTGGATATGACCCCCAAAGCACAAACAACATAAGCAAAAATAGACAAGTGGGATTGCATCAAAATAAAAAGCTTCTTCACAGCAAAAGAAACAACCAGCAGAATGAAAAAGCAGCCTATGAAATGAGAGACAATATTTGCAAATTATATATCTAATAAGGGGTAAATATCCAAAATATATAAGGAACTCAAGCAACTCAATAGCAAATTAATTAATTACCCAATTGAAAAATGGACAAAGATCTAAATAAACACTTCTCAAAAGAAGACATACAAAAGAACAACAGATAAATGAAATGGTGCTCAACATCATTAACCATCAGAGGAATACAAATCAAAACCATAATGAGCTATCATCTTATATCTGTTAGAATAGCTATTATCAAAAAGACAAAAGATAAATGTTGGTGAGAATATGGAGAAAAGAGAATCCTTGTACACTGCTGGGAATGTAAATTGGTACAGTCATTATGGAAAATAGTATGGAGGTTCCTCGAAAAATTAAAAATAGAACCCCATATGATCCAATAATCCCACTTCTGAGTATATGCATATCCAAAGGAAATGAAGTCATTATCTGGAAGAGATATTTGCACACCCATGTTCATTGTAGCTTTATTCACAATTGCCAAGATATGGAAACAAGAAGTATTATTTAGCCTTAAATAAGAAAGAAATCTTATTATTTGCAATAACATGGATGAAGGATGAATCTGGAAGACATTATGCAAAATAGAAAAGGCCAGATACAGAAATACAAATATTACATTATCTCATTTATATATAGAATCTAAAACTCATAGAATCACAGAGTAGAATGGTGGTTGCCAGAGTTTGGGGATGGGAGAAATGGGAGATATTAGTCAAAGGGTACAGTTTCAGTTATGTGAGATGAATAAGTTCTGGAGATTTAAAGTACAGCCTGATGACTATATTTAATACTATATTGTATACTTGAAATTTGGTAAGAGAGGAAGTCTTTTTTCTTTTTTTTTAAAGACTTTATTGGGGAATTGGGGGAGGGGAACAATGTTGGAGAAATGGTGAAGGGGAACGGCCAAGTTGTTGTTCTTCAATCTTCGTTGTAGAGGGCACCAGTTGCCATCAGGCTTCCCATTGGCAGCCTGTGGCCGCTAAGCTCAAGATGCTGTGTTCAATTTTAGTTGCGGGTGGGCGTAGCTACCATCCCATTTGGGAGTTGAACCAGCAGCCTTGTTGTTAAGAGCACATGCTCTATCCACTGATCCTTCCAGGCGGCAGCTCAGCTCAAGGTGCCAAGTTCAGTCTTAGTTGCGGATGGTCATAACCCACCATCGAACAGGCAATCTTGTTGTTACACCAGTTGAGCCATCCTGCCACCTGTTGGCAGCTCAGCGACAGCTCAGCTCAGGCGTAGTGTCACTGGCCCATGTGGGAATCGAACCGGCGGCCCTGTTGCTCAGAGCTTGCACTCTTAAGCCAACTCTTAACCAACTGAGCCACTCGGCTGGCCCAAGAGAGTAAGTCTTAAGTGTTCTCACCACACACAATAATGTTGACAATGTGAGGTAATGAATTTCATTGTGGTGATCATTTCAAAATGTATATCAAAATATCAAATAATACACTTCAATATATACAATTTTTATTTGTCAATTATACTTCAATAAATCTGAAAAGAAAAAGAAAAAACAAAATTACAGAGCCATAAGGCTGACAGATGACCTCTCAATGGAAACCAGAGGCAATGGATAGTATTTTTAAACTTCTAAAATGAAATGACTCAAAATCTAGAATTCTACAAAGAACCAAAAATCCTTCAAAAAGAAAAGTAAAATAAAGACATTTTCATGCAAATCTATAGTAATACATAAATCAGTGGTTGGGGTTGTGTGTGGAGAGAACAAGGAATTAACAAGGGGTAAGAGGAAATTTTGGGGTCAATGAATGTGTCCACTGTTTTTATTGTGTAGTTGCACAGCTATATACATATGACAAAACTTATCAAATTGTATCCTTTAAATATTTGCTATTATGTCAGCTATATCTCAATAAGGCTGTTTTTTAATAAATAATAAAAACATTTTCAGAAAAGCAATACAGAGAATTTGTCAGCAACAGACAGACTCACCCTAAATTAAATTCTAAGGTTTGTCACTATATGTTTTCTTTCAGATTTTTATGTAAATCTTAAAAAGGGGCAATACTTGTTAAACTCTAACAGGTAAAACTGATCTTGGTATCACTCTTTTTACTACATTAATAGCTTTATAAACATTCTTGCATGTGTTAAAACTTTAGTCTCCTATAAATCTACTTTTTTGTGATTATGTAGCACAATTGTCCTATATCTTTTAAAATTATTGCTTACATAGTGCAAAATAATTCATACTTAGTGGAAATCCATTAACCTCTTCATATTCTTGTTCCTACAAATAAAGGAATCAGAATTTCATTTAAGGAATTGAGGTTTTTAAGGCATTTAAGGCAGGAGGTTGAGTTTCCCTTTTTTTGGAAGGGGAAAGGTAAGGGTAGGTAGTTTGTGTTGCTAAGCTTTGATTCACAGTCTTGAACCTTTTGTTTGAGGTTCAATAACACACATACATTCAAATAATCATCTGTCTTTGACTAACCCTTTGGGCTAGAATTGTAATTTCACTAGCCAATCATCTACATGGTAGCCTATACCAAAAATCATACAGAGCATTGTTATGTTTTCCCAATTTAAGTACTAAAAATATTTATACGCTCTGCTTGTTCTTTTTCATGGTTTTCACTGCACTCCATCAGCTTACACCTGGCATTCTATGTACTAGAGGCTGCAGCCTTGGAAATACCAGAAAAGGAAATGGGAGAACAAGAAGAATATAAAGATAAGAATAAAAAGATAAGAGATTATGTTTTGTCAAGATTTTCATAAAGCAAGGAAAAAGACTTATTTTAACAGTTGTCACCAGATTGCTTCTTAGGAAGAAAATCTGTATTTATATAGGAAATACTTTGAAAGCCTATTAACATTTGGAAAAAAAAAAAAGATCCTGCGATTAAGGATTAGCTAGAGACAGTAAAACAATCCTCTCTGCTGGAGAAAATAGGCAGAGGTGAGAGACCTATAGAAAAGAGGAGGAGGAAGGAAAAGACAAAGGGAAGGTTGGGCAAACTGGCAGGAGGCTAGAGCCTGCATAGGAAGCTGATAAACCAGGCTAGCTAAAGGACTTCGAAGGATGGGATATTTAATCTTTAATTTTATGCTGTTTATGTCTCTGAGCTGTAAACCCCCTCCAGCATTCTAAAACCTTTAGTAAATTCTGGCATAAACACAAATTCCCTGTGAGAGTTATTTGAAAATAAAATGGGCTAAGTTTCATATATGTGATTGGTAGAAAAAAGCTGTAGAAGATGGAATGTTCATGAAATTGCAAGTTCAGAGAGAACAGGAACTTAGAGTTAAAAGTGAGCATGGAAATGTAAACTTAGAGGATTTGCTGAAGTCATGACTAAGTGCTGAGCTTCTCACAGAAGATTGTGGAGCCAATATTTTATTTAAGCCTCGTGGATAAGATAACTACAGTTGACATCTGGATCACGTCTTCTTTCTTTTTACATCCCTTCTATCACCAAAAGCACTGGAAAGAATATTTCAGAAACATACCGTTAATTAAAATAACAAAGCTATCCTAATGTTAGAAATAATCAAAATATAGTACTCTCATGGAGCAAATCAATATTCAGAAAACTTTAATAAATATCTTCCAGCAATCAATACTACACCTTTGATTCAGCTTTCACTCCAATCCTAATACCATGCTTAGTACATAGTAGGTGCCCAAGAAACTATTGGGAACTAAATAAAGCTGTGGACTAAGAGCTTGTCCTTTTTAAGGTCTTTTCCTCAATACAGAATATCACTGCTTTAGAGTTTTCATTACACGGTTGGTATTCATACAGGCAGGTACAATTAAGGGCTTTGACACTCTGTAGGGCATAAAAGTACCATTTTAGAAATTGCTTATTCCTAGAATAATATTTTTTCAGAGAATTGTCATTGAAAACTTTAAAAAAAATCTGATATTATAGCTGAAGGAATGTACTCACTAAAGTAGAGTTTGAAGGCTCCTGAATACTCAAGCATGTGCATAGTGAGTAGAATTCCAAAGATTGTGAATGCTCCTACTTCTCACAAAATTAACACATTGAATGTAAATCACATAGATGAGATGACTGAAAGGGAAAAGAGGTCGAGTGGGTCATTGTATGACTCTATAGAAACAAACAAACAAAAAGTACTAAAGAAAATTTTCCAAGAGAAAAAAAATAACTTAGAAAAAAGCTGTTCCAACCACTGCTAAAATAATTAATTTGTAGATAAAGCTGTGTTCTGTTCCCAAATGCCTGCTCATTGAAACACTTCTATTATGAAAGAGACAAATGAAAAATAGACAAACTAATCAGGAATTTATTTCAAACGGAAATTTTCTTATGGAGCAAGAGAAAAAAAGTATAACCTTACAACTCTATAAAAAGGAAAGATCATGTTAGTTTAAAAGCCTTCATTCACCTGAGCTACTCTGTAGAAAAGAGAGAATTTACATCTGGGAGTGGGGAGAAAAGGTCAATGTTCTAGGAAGGAGGAAATAAAGAGAGATGGGAGGAAGAGGGAGGGAGGGAGGAATGCGCAGACAGTAAGAGGCTATGTGCTCTGCAGTGACTGCCCATCCTGTAACATCTCCTCAAATATTTAATCAATGTTGATAAAATTTATCAGATCTCTGTTGTATGTTGAATAAAGGGGAAGAGGGAAAACTACTGAAATAGGGTGAACTTTGTGTTTGGGATGTGAAAGTATTATTTTCAATATGGTGGTTTTTTTCTAATTCTCATAAAACACCTGTCAATGACTTATTCAACTTATGAGGAGCCCAGCAGGATGGAAAGCTGGTTCAGGAGCATTGGAGAAAATGGGTATCTATAGCCATGTGAAGGAGAATGTCAGAATAAGATACAAAACAAGCTAATATCCTACAGGGTAATAAAAGTATAACCTTAGGATATAAATCATTTGTATTTCTACTAGAAAAAAAATCCAGAAGCTAACCTTAATTTCATAGTCTGGGCTCTGAATCACAGCAAATAGTAAGTCAAAAAAGGCATATTCACCTTCGCGGAGATGACAAAACTATGGCCTACAGGCTAGCCACCTGGTTTTATAAAGTTTTTTTGGAACATAGCCACACCCATTTTTAAAAATATTTCCTATGGCTGCTTTCAAGCTACAAGCAGAGTCGAGTAGTTGTAACAGACAGTGTATGGCTTACAAGTCTAAAATACTCACTGCCTGAACCTTTAAGAAAAAGTTTGCCAAACCCTGTCCTGAATGATTAAATAAATTATCTAGATGGCCTATGAAAAATACTCCAATAGGACAATTGAAAGGACATGCCACCCATTCTTGGCCTTGTTTCCAAATTTTGAACAATTTTTTTAACAAGAAAATTTAGATAGGACAAAGCATAACTTTATGAATCAAGATCCAGACTGCAAAGAGTATAAAGCCTAGAAATGAGCAGAAATCAGGGGAGAGCTTTGAACTTTCACAGACAATAGAATTGACTGGGGCCATAATCCAATTATACCCACAAGGGACAAGATTGCTGAAGATGGCATCTAGGTATTATAGCAACTGTGTGGTAGAGTCAATATAGATACTGTCAAATCTTCTATACTTCCTCTTTTTCTTTATAAAATACTGACAATTGTTCATAGCAATAATCCTGGAATATAATACAACCCTGAAGTCTGGCAGTGTTTCATTAAAGTAAACTAATCTTGTCAGTTTCAGTGACAATGAGTGTTCTCTTGGTCTGAATCTTACAACACAAACAATATGCAATGCACGTCCTATGGCAGTGGTTTTAAATTGCACTCTGTAAAGGTAGGTGGAAACAGGAGAGAAGGACTCAGCAATTAAGATTCCCAACCCTCTTCTCTTACTTTAATCCCAGCAGCTACCTCTTACCAATTTAAAAAAATCAAGTGTCCACCTTGAATTAAGTCCTATGTGAGGAGAAAAACAACAAACAAAAACTGCCCAAAGATACTACTCAGTTGCCAAGGATATTTAATGAGCAGAGAGAGAAAACATAGAAATGGAATTGGATATCACAGCAGATCCTAAAACCATTAAAAGTACTTTGAAAGTACTATGAACAACTTTATTCTCATAAATTTGACAATTTTCAAGAAATGGGCCATTCCTCAAAAACCACAAACTACCAAAAATCAGCTAATATGAAAGAGGCAAGCAAAATAGTCCTATAATCACTAAGGAACATGAATTCAAAATTTTAAGACTGCTGAAAAAGAAATCTTCAAATCACAACAGTTTCTCTTAGAATTTTACCAAACATTTAAAAAATTAACACCAATTTAACACAATCTCTTCCAGAAAATTGAAGACAGGAAAATACTTTCCAACTCATTTTCATGCCAATATTACCCTGATAACCAAATCAGACAAAGATAGTACAAATAAAGAAAACTACACAACAATATCTCTCATGAGCTAGAACATCAAAATCCTAACAAAATATTAATAAATAAAATCCAACAATACATAAAAAAGAATAATACACTATGGCCAAGTGGGATTTATTCCAGGTATGCAGGCTGGTCCAATGTCCAAAAATGAAATCATGTAATCCACTATATCAACACATTAAGAGGAAAATCCATTGACAGAGAAAAAGCATTTAACATAATTCAATACTCATTTATGATTTTTTTAATAGGTACACTAGGAATAGAGAGAAACTTTTTCTGTTTCATACAGATTGAACCATGTGTCTTGATCGTAAAGAGCATTTCCAAAAAGCTCAGAGCTAACATCATACTTAATGGTGAAAGACTAAATGCTCTCCCTCTAAAACTAAGAACAGGGCAAGAATGTCCACTCTCACCAAAATATTCAATTCAAAATATTCACTTTCAAAATAGTGCTGGATGTTTTGGTCACTGCAGTAAGCAAGAAAAAAAAGCAAGGAAAAAAGTTTGGAAAGAAATAAATGAAACTATCTCTATTTGCAAATGACGTAAATGTCTATTAGAAAATCCCAAAGAATCTGCAAAAATAACTCTTAGAACTAATTAGTTAGTTCGGTATGGTCACAGGACACAAGATCAACACACAGAGATCAAGTGCATTTCTATATACTGACAATAGATAAGTGGGAAATTATACCCAAAATTCAAGACCATTTACAATACAATTGCTCCAAAGAAAATGAAATACTTAGGTATAACTCTAACAAAACCTGCACAAGAACTGTATGATGAAAATTATGAAATGCTGATGAAAGAAATCAAAGAAGACCTAAATACTTGGAAAGATGAACTGTGCTCATGGATTGGAAGACTCAACATACTAAAGATGTCAATTGTCCTTAAGTTGATCTATGGATGTAATGCAATTCCTACAAATTCTCAGAAAGGTTTTTGTAGACATCAACAAGCTTATGCTAAAATTTATATGGAAGAGAAAGGTCTCAGAATAGCCAAAATAATTTTGGAAAAAGAAGAATAAAAGGGAACATTTGAGATCTTGCTTCCCAGCAATTGTCATCACTTTTAGCACAAATAAACTCTTATAAAAGTCCTAAAAAAAAAAAAGAATAAAGTGAGAGGAATCCGTTTCCCCAATACTAAGGCTTATTATACAGCTATAATACAATAATCAAGACCATATGTTATTGGCAGTGGGATAGACACATAGCATTGGAACAGAATCATGAACCCAGAAATAGACCCACACAAATATAGCCAATTATTTTTTAACAGAGAGAAACTTTTCAACAAATGGTGCTGGACCAGTTGAATATCCACAGGCAAAAAACAAAAAAAAAAAAAAAAAGAAACCCCTGAACCTCATACCTTATATAAAAATTAACTCATGTGAATCACAGATTGAAATGTGAAACATAAAACTATAATATTTCCTCCTTCAAAAAAAAATAGAAAACTTCAGGAGTAGGCAAAGAGTTCTTAGACTTGACACCAAAATCATGATCCATAAAATGGAAAAGTGGTGCATATTTCTGGTTGAGATCCAGAGAGAGGCTCCCCCTGGCCGGGGGCTCACAACCCATTAGAGGCAGAGCCTGAATACATGTACACCCTGCCTCCTGACTTCCAGTCTGAGATGGTCCCTATTATGCCATACTTTTTATTTGTCTCCATTAGGTACTTCAAGAGTCATCTCACTTTCATTTTCCTGTCCTACTACACAGCAGCAAAGCCACATTATGAAATACTCCAAGTTGGTCAGTCAGCCAGTTGCCCAGCTCAAGGAATGCACTGAACGGATCCTTGGTTTTGGTGTCATGCAGAGCCTGCCTAAGCACTAGTCATCAATGGCTCCTACATAATCCCTAAAAACTAAATCACTGATGTCATTTGTCTCCCCATATCCTAGGTGTCAGCATCACTAGATAAAAAAGGAATGAGAAGGAAGGGAGTTCTCAAGTGAGATCAAGCAAAAAGTCTGGAAAGCGAAAGGTAGAAAGTTACTTTTAGATCCACGAGGGAGCTTCCTTCCCAAGTCTGGAGAGGCAATACCTTGTCATCAAAATGCCCATATTCTAAGTCACTGAAGCCACCTCATGCCTCTTCCTCTGTATTTCAGACTTTCCAGGACAGATCAATAGGACACTGCCAAGAGGGGCTCCTCCATCTTATGCCCTAAAGACAAAGCATCTTGAATGAAAACTTCTATTCCCTACCTAGTTTCTAGAGGCAAAGGGTTAGTGCTAGACAGAAACAAAGAAAACCATGGCGCACAAGATTTAGCTCTAGCCCTTGACATATACTTTCATTTCCCCACCACATCAGCCACCCCACTTTGGACCCCCACCTTCAAGTGCTTCCCTATAATACTCTCGTCTTCTGTTTCCTTTCCCAAAGCAGGTCCAAATCAAAGCTCTCCCTCTTTCCATGTTACAATATCCAAGCCAAACATTAAGTAAAAGAAATAATGATCAATTAATTCATACCATGTAATTAGTATATTCTTTCATGTGCACTGTTATCTTATTTAGGATGCAGTTTTACACAAAAGTTCCGTGTACAGTTTTGGAGCCAGACAGGCCTGAGTCCAAGCCCTGGCCATATCACTTGCTAACTTTGTGACCATGGACAAGTAACTCAATTTGCTTATTGGTAAAAGGAAGATATAAGGATATCTGCCTCACAGGGGTGTAATTAGAATTAAATGGGGTATGTGTAAGTGCTTAGGTGAGAGCCTAGCACATGAGAAGTGCTCAATAAATGGTGACTATTATTATTTCTGATTCTTACTACATATCTGTGACGCAAACAGCATTTTAAATCACCATTTTATACATATCAGTCATGTGACTTGTGCCAGGTCACAAAGGAGACCTTGTTTTCTATTTCCATTGAAACCCTCTGACAATAACCCTTTAATCCTCCTCCAGCATTTAAAAGTAATTATTATCATAGTAATCATAACACTAGCTAACACTATGCTAGATGAGGAAATTGAGGCACAGAGAGGTAAGTGATTTGGCCAAAGTCACCCAGCTAATAAGCAGCATAGTCAAGAACCAAACCCAGTTACTCTGGGACCAGAGTCCAAGCTCTTAATTACCACAGTATAACAGAAGTGCTAATTCATTCATTCATTCCATACATAATTCTTATCACTGTTATTTTCTAAACACTGTGCTAGATTTGAAAACATCAGGACCTATAAAATAGTCCTTGACATCCAGTAGTCTGTAATCTAATAAAGATAAATTACCGTACAATCTGATGAATACTGTTTTAATGGTATGAATAGGGTGCTTCAGAGACACAGAGGATTTAACGGTATCTGGCCCAGTTAAGGAAGGCTTCGTGCAGGAGGTGCCCTTTGAGGGAAGTCTTCCCTCAAGGTAAAGAAGGAGCAGGTGGAACATTCCAGGCAAAGGAAATGCCATTTATAAAGGCTTGGGATTTAAATGTGCACATGTACTGGGGCCAGTGAGAAGAAATTCAGTCAGATTATCAGGTGCATGAAAGAGAATAATAGGAGAGAAAGCTGGAAAGAATGGCTCCGGTGAGGTCCCAACATTCTAAATCAAGAAGACTGAATTTTATCCTTGGAACAGGAAGGGAAACAGATTTTTGAACAGCTATGTGGAGTACTGTGATTCAATCATTTTCGGGATTCTAACGCTGCAAGATGATAGATTGGGCTAGGGATACGTTATTGGCAGGATGCCCAATGAACAACGATCAGAGTGGTCTAAAGAAGATATTTCCAAGTGTGGTTGCTAGAATTACCTAGGGAATAAGGAAGTGTTTTTAAAATATGGATTCTTAAGCCCCACCCAAATGAGTCAAAATCAACAAGGGTTAACTTGGGGGATCTGTGTCTGTGTTTGTGTGTATGTGTGTGGTGGTGGTGGTGGTGGTGGTGGTGTGTGTGCGTGTTCTTCTCCAGCTGATTCTGAAGATGAGCCTAATTTGGGAACTGATCTTCAAAGAGACAGTGAGAGTTCACTCAGAATAGTAGCAGGGAGGATTAAAAGAGTCTGGATTAAAGAGCACAATTCTAAATTAAGATTGTCAAGATTTTGTGGGGAGTGTAGTTGGTGCAGGATCCTCTTG
Organism: Hipposideros armiger; assembly: GCF_001890085.2. Taxonomy (NCBI): domain Eukaryota; kingdom Metazoa; phylum Chordata; class Mammalia; order Chiroptera; family Hipposideridae; genus Hipposideros; species Hipposideros armiger. The sequence goes on along the minus strand of NW_017731525.1, from coordinate 2,340,341 downwards.
TGTAAGTCCCAGGAGATAGAAGGTAGCTGACTCTTGGAACCCAATAAGACAAGAGGGGCCAGGCAATCAACATGATATCCCTAAATTATCACCTAAACTCTAATGGCATGTACTGAAGATTTACATTTACATAGTAGAAGAAACCTTGCCCTACCCTAGCTAACATGACTTCGCTCATACGTCTATCCTTTCTCCTGCTTTCTTCACTCCAATTCCAAAGCAGTGTCTCTACTAAGGCCCGAATCTTCTCACTGAAATACCTCCATGGATGGTAAAACTTGTTTTTTTCAAAGTCTGTCGATTAAAAAAAATCTGAGTTGGAATGAATGTATTGTCTCCAGTAAATTAGCTACTTACTATCCCCCAACCCATTCTTCCTATCACAGTCTCATTTGATTATTCCAAGCAGACAAATCTATTTTCCTCCTTTGGCACGCAGATGAGGAAGGTGGGATGGAAGTTATATTAAGAAAAAGGTAAGTGCACTGTAGTGCATACTTGAAAGCATTTCTGTGATAAAAGGACGGAACTTAGCCCAGGAAAGTCACAGTGTCAAGCTTAAATGCTTTCTCTACCGGTATGTTTTAGGAAAAAAAAAAAAACACATAGCCTGGAAAGCTGGTCAGGCAATTATATTACTGACAGAGAGTTTTATGAGACCATATCAGAGGGGAAGTTCAATGAGGCTATGTCAAACCACAGGCTGCACGAAGAGGAAATATATATATATATATATATATATATATATATATATATATATATATATGGAAACAGGGACAAATAAAGTTGGCAGTGAAGAGGGCATTAGTTTAATGACTTAATCTTTCCTTTCAACTGCATCTGTAAGTGGAGCTAAATGTCCCCTCCAGTCTCCTGAAGGCACCTGGTGCTTTAGGGCGAACGAGGACCTGGGAAGAAAAGTCAGGCGGGAGAGGGAGCTGATCTCCCAGGGAGAAGTCATGACGAGTCAGTAACGGGTGAAATAAAGTGTATAACCCCTCAAAAGATGTATTTCAGCCTTCCACCAAGTCTGAAATGGCAGGTGACAAAGCTCTGACCCCAAAAGAAAACAATTTGCACTGTTTGTGCTTGTGGGAGAATTCATGGAAGAATGGTTACTTTTGCTTCATGCTTTGTAGACACCATTAGAGATCACTGGGAACAGACGCATGAAAAAACGCAAGTTGTGTTTGGCGGGCAGCTCAGTACAGTGGAGCCCAGGGGACCTGAAGGCTGTGAATTCTGATTCTGACCCTACTGCTAATTTCCCATGGGACCCAGAAAGGATGCACTTAATATCATAGAGCCTCAATGTCCTTCTAG
>NW_017731525.1:2301518-2334018 GCF_001890085.2 Hipposideros armiger | reverse complement strand
AGAGGCAACATGGTCATACTCATCAAAAGCTTTAAATTTTTGTAGGCCCTTTAATAGAAAAACTTTAATTCCCATAATTTTTCTAAGTAAATAATCAATGGATCACAGTTTGAAAAGTTGGATCTTTAAGACAAATATCAGCAGCTATTATGGAATAATGTTAAAAGATCTAAAGAAATAGTCACAAAATAGACAAAGAAAGCAGATTAAAACACACTTATAGTATCCCATTTTTAAAATTTTATGAATACATTGCTTGTATAAATAGATTGGAAAAATATACACTAAAATGTTAGCATAAATTATCTTCATGTGTAAAACTGTGGGAATTATAATTCATTCATTAACTGTGTGAGTTATAATCATCAATTTAATTCCTCTCTTCAGTAAAAGCAAGACTTGGCCTACCTTGTTTATTGTTATATTCCCAGTGTTTCATGCACCTAAAGAGTTGTAACAGTTCAATACATATCTTTGAGTGAATGAAAGTGATTTTTATCTTCTTATTTATGTTCATTTATATTTTGTCAATTTTCTACAGTTAGGATGAGTTCCTTTATTATAAGAAAACAAATAATAACTATATTTTTATTGTTGTTTTTCCCAATGGCTACTGTAGTTCCCTTCGAAGTCCTAAGTTTGGAATGCTTTCCTAGCAAGGTCACAAGGAATGTTCCAAGGAAACTAGTGAAAACTGCATTCATCTGGGAAGTCAATGGAAATTAAATAAGAAACTTACACATTTGCAAATCAGGTATCTGCACTGATAAGCGTGCTTTAAGGTGTCTTTCTGTCAATCAATAATTAATTGAACAGCTACTGCGTACCAAGCATTCTAACATTCCTTGGGATGGAGAAAGGAGATGACTACAGTGAAGAACAGAGTGAAAAAGAACCTCCCTGCTTCCAAGGAAATTACAAATTTTAGTGGAAAAACCAAGCCTATAAGCATGTAATTCCATATAAGACAGAATGAAATGTGATACAACAGAGCTATAAATTAAATGCCATGAAAGAAGAGAAAGGGGGGATTAAACGCAATTGTGTGGTGGGGAGGTCAGAGAAGGCTTCAAAGAGGAGCTGACACCCTTAAAAGATCCATAGTTAAATTTTGATAGATGGAGAAGAGGGAGGTCTTTTCTACATTTAACCTTGAATTAGAATAAAACTAATTCCCAATAGCCTGGCATTTAATCACTGCAGAATCAAAAGGCCAAGCAGACTCACTAAACATTCAGGGACAGATTTTTTTTCTAACCCAGAGGGCATGCAGCAGCAACAACAAATTACAAACTTTGCCCCAGAGTTGGATGCTTGTCCAGCCCTCACCTGCCCAGCCTACAGAGGAGCAGCGATAGGTTCTGGGCAATTAATTAATTTTTTTCCAAAGCATTTATCACTACCTGATTAGCATATTTTTATGTGCTTGTTGTCTGTCTTTTCCCACTAGAATGAAAGCTCCAAAAAGGCAGGGATTTTTGTCTACTTTGCTCACCACTGTACTCCTAGCACATAGAACAGTGTGTAGGCTATGGTAGGCATTCATTAAATATTTGTTAAATCAATGACTACCCTGTGGTGTAGTGCAGCACATGCAAAGTGTGCTGTACTCTGGGGGACACTATCAGTGCCATCACTACCACCCCAGTTGAGAGGCCAAATAAGACACTGAATCCAAGATGCATAACTCCTGTAAGCATGTGAATTTGGACTGGTATATATTCAGGAAACTTCAAGGATGAAGTACTTTCAGGAGCTTCCAAGTTCATTACCCTAGAAAAGACCTTAGAGAGCCTGGTTCAAATCCATCAGAAAGCCCATCAAATTCATTCATTTCCTCCTTCACTCCTCCATGCTTTCATTTAACAAGCAACTACTGATTCTTGTCCTATGTGAAGTACTGTTATAATAAAGAATTTGTCTCTGTTCCAGGTTCTTGAGAGAGAGCTCCTAAACCCTTGGAATTCTCCAGGTGTCTTTGTTAGGTGGTTCCTTGTACCACACCTGGGTTTATGCTAAGGGAATGAATGACTCAGAATAGGGGCTGGTCAGGCCAGAAAGACCAACCTGATGACTAGAGGAGTGAGGCTTTGAGCTAGGTGATATGAGCCCAACCTACACAGAGGAAAGAAGGATTGCAGATTAAGTTCAATCACATAGCCAACAATTCAATCAATGAAACTCCAATATAAATGCTGGACACTAAAGCTTGTGTGAGCTTCCTCGTTGGTGAACACATCGATGTGCTAGGAGAGTGATGTGTCTTGATTCCATGTGTCAAGGACAGAGAAGCTCTCTGTTTGGAAACTTCTCAGATGTCACCTTATGTGTATCCTTTATAATGAAACTATAATAATAAATATAGCACTTCCCTGAGTTCTGTGTGTCATTCTAGTGAATTATCAAAACTAAAGAGGTCATGGGAACCCCCAAATTTATAGCCAATTGGTCAGAAGTGCAGATGCCCTGAGGACCCCCAAACTACTGGCTGCTATTTGAAGTCAGTGCAGTTTTGTTGGGTACTGTGCCCTTAAACTCTAACCTCTGACCTAACTCAGACTTAAAAAGCTGAAGGTCCTCTCCTTTTATTGCCAGTAAAATCCTGGAATAGAAGTAGAAGTTTGTAATCAATTAGTTGTATTATAAAGTAAGAAGACACCCATTGGTGGAAGCATGCTTTCCCTCCCTGGCACCACCATGGCAAAAAGGGCACAAGAGCACCAGAAAGCCACTCCAAATTCACCCAAAGGCCAACACTCATGATTTGGCTGAGGGCTACAGCCCGTGTGTGTGTGTGTGTGTGTGTGTGTGTGTGTGTGTGTGTGGTTGTGTGTGTACACATATACTGGGGGTGCCAAAAAATGTATACACATGACTTGTATTCATCTTTTATTATCAGTATATATCAAGTATTACAATTTTAATACAGTTTTTTCCTTTTTTAAAATGTGTATATATATNTATATATATATATATATATATATATATATATATAATTTCCTGCAGAAGAATTGGTTGTTGGAATACTAGGGGAAATTCCAGAAACAGGTTTTCTCATTTCTAACTGAAATGTGTCTTCCTAACAAAATTTTCAAGTACCTTCTTCTAAGTAGAGAATATAAAAATGCTCTCAGAAAATTATATCTGACAGTGAAGTCAGTGCAATAAGTCAAGCCCAGAAATTGACATTCTTATCTTAAACAATGATACATATGGTGTTCTAGATTATGAGATACGAGAACAATGCTGACATTAATATCTTAGATGAGACCTTAGACAGTTTTCTTAAACTTTAGGAGCCCCAGTTTGCTTATCTGCACAATAGGGATGACAGCCCATGCCGCACATGCCTTAAAATACTTTTGTAAAGAAAAGAGAAGTTATTCAAAAAGTTAGCTCTGTGTCAGGTGTGAGTTGTTACTATAATACATCTCAAGGAACTACTGAACTTGAGTTTATTTTTTTTTAAAGTTATTGCATATCTTATCTATTCATAGAGCCTTTTCTGCTCCGTGATCAAAATTTATACTATGTATAAAGGTCAACACTTAAGACTGGAATTGCATTTTTTTTTGGAGAACTTAGCAAAAAGAAATTTAAAAGATTTAATATAGAAACAACTAAATGAGTCCTTGAGCACTTGTCTCCTTTGCTAGGATATTTTGATAAAATTTTCAAGAAAAACTGGAAATTGGATTAATAACAAGGATGTACTACATAATAAACAATTTAATATTAATCCTGTATACTTATATAATGCATCACTGTCCAAATTCACACTGATTAATCTCTCTTCGGCCTTCCAACAATGCTATGAGGCGTTTTAAATATGATGCTGTAGACCCAGAAATGCTAATAATTTGCCCAAGGTCACAAAGATACCAAGTACCACCTGAAAATAGCTGACACTGGAGAAAAATACCTTATATCTACTGAGTACTTATTATGGGTCAGACACCACTCTATGCATTTTACACACTTAATTTGTCTAATCTTCTCCCAAACCCTATAAGGTAATACTGTTGTCTAATTAAGGAACCTGAGAAAATGAGAGGTTGGAAACTTCCTCACAGTCCCAAGCTTCAGGATAACCCAATTAGGCTGGTATTCCCTTGTCTATTTCTCTAGGGTTGGGGCCCATCTGAACCACCGCCAAGTCTGAGAAGTGGAAAGGTATCATTCACCCAGAATGAATCAACTCACACAGAACTTACAACACATTGAAAGGTGGGTGCATGGATTTAAGGATGTATGGATAGATAAAAGGATGGGTGAATGGATGGATAGATGGAGAGAGAAAAGAACAGGTGAATTTTATGCACACGTGAGGAGGAAGATGAAGAACAGGAAGATGTGATGTGTGTCTCTTGTTCTCAGCATATGTATATATACTGTTGACTCCTATCAGCAGAAATTTAATAATAATTATGATTATATGTGGTATCTATTTGCCTATCTAAAGTACCTATATTAAAGCATCCCTGACTTGGCAAAGTCCAATTCTTCTGAGAACATTCTCCTGCTAAGAAACAGGCTGAACTCTGATGATTACTAAATAAGAACATAATTAATTATTTCTTCAACTGAATAGTCCTGAATTCTACCACAAATCAATCAGTTCTTCCAGCCTAAGAAGCTCTGACTCTATTTTAGCTCAATGAAAAGAAAATCAATGAAGGCCAATTATAGCCCATCTCGTTAGAGTATGCAAATGGTATGCCATACAAATGTGCAGCCATTGCCTCTGGAATCTCAGAGCAGGCTGGAGGAGCCAACTGTGGGCTGCTGCTGGCCCCTAGCCCTTCAGGCCACACAGTAAGACCATACCTATAGTCTGCAAGTGGGGGACCGAGTGTAAGTTTCTTTTCTTCATCCTTTTAACAATCTGTATTCAGAGGCTCCTATGTAGAAACCATCATGTTGGGTCCTTAGGGTACAGGGAGCAAGTGTAGGCAGATGCCTGATGTTCAGGGATATTGATCTACATTCTAGTGTAACAACATTCTGCATCTGAAAGCTGGGTTCCTTATAATTCATTAGTTTGCAGCCTAATTACGTAGTGCCTGGAAATTTCCAAGCAAAAATAACATATATGTCACAAAGGGCCAGGCAAGACCTGTGTCAGGGACAGACAGGGTTAATAAGTAGGGAACACTGAGGGGATGCACAATACAGCTCACCTGCTCCCCAGGATTCTCTGACACCCACCACAGCCCAGCCACAGGGCTAAAATTTCTACTACTGCTATCACTCTTTGGGACTAAGGCTTTGCATCTCTAGGGAGCTCCTGGTAAAATACAGACATCAGATGGAAAGAGTAAGTCACTAAGGTATGTTTCCTAAACTTCAGGTATTTGCACACCAAATCTCCACTTTTCAATATCATATTTACGATATTTTATTGAATCTAAAATGCTCTGATGTTGATCTGTCTTGATTTGACCACAGGTGTGAAATGCAGGTTTCCACCACTATCAGTGCACTGCATGACCTAATCCATGGGCATCATAATATGACACCAATTGCATGATACAGGATTTCAGACACGTTAAAATATGGGGGTAGGGGGGAATTGAACCTTTAGAATCTATGAAATAGAGTAATATTTTTCTCTTTAAAATCAACTCACTTTTTTCACTTAATAATTTTCTTTCTTAAAAGAAAATCTTTTTTATCATTCCTTAGAAAACCAGTATCACTGACATAACTTAAAGGGAACCATGTACATAAATGCAATGAGGACTTTTAAGATAATTTTAAATTCTAGCTGAGATAATTAATCAAGGTGTACATGTTTTTTATGCCCCTTTTTAGTATATATCTATATCTATATATATAGATAGATATATAGATATATATCTATCTATATATATATATACCGGTGTATATAATTATATATACTAAATATATATATATATATACACATATATGTATATTACTTCTATACCAAAAAAAGTCTAAGAAATAATTCTACCTCCCAAGACTTTGCTCTTGAAGCCTACACTTTGCTGTGTTAAAAAGGGAGCTTAGCAATTATTAAAGGATTAAAACAACACTAGCACCAAAATAAAACTTTCTCATCTCAATTAGAAATATTTGAGAAGAAATTGAAAAGAGAATAATTTTCACTCTACATGGTTCAGTGTTATGTGGTGCCACAATTATATACCCGTAAAATATTCTCCCTCATACCACTAGTCCCACAGTGCCACTTGTCAAGAGACACTGAAAAACCACCATTAACCCCATGAGAAAGAGTTATCAGAATTAATCAACTGTCAATTTGGAAAGCCAAATAAAGATTCTGAAGTGATGGGACAGAGGAAAGGGACATTTTGACAGGTATGTCAGGAAGGAGAGTCCCAAGATGGGCAAGGCCGTCACAGAGGAAACAGCCCAAGGGACAATACCAAAGTGCACTAGGAGGAGGGCACTGAGCTGCCAGGGAGAATCACAAATTCCCTGGACATCTAGAAAAGAGGTGTTCAGGGGATGTGCACATGGAAAAAGGAGACAATTAAAGAGTAATTCGGAGGAATAAGAAACAAATCTTGCCAATTTTGGCATCATACCAGACTCCTCATTGAAATAGGCACCTGTTTATCATTGACTCTTGTCCAACATTGCTCCTCCATTGACTCAAGGAACAGAGGGTTCTATGACAACATGGAAAACTGTACTACATTCAGTCCTTCACATCATGGATTCAACCAACCTCAGATTGAAAACAGTTGGGAATCCGCAGTTGAGAACCTGCAGTTGGGAATGTGAAAATATCATTTTCACTCCTCAGTTTGTTGAATCTGTGGATGTGAAATCCGTGGAATGAAGAGCCATCTGTGCAGTTGACCCTTGACCAGCACGAGTTTGAACTGCGCAGGTACATTTACGTATAGATGTTTTATTTTTCTTCATGTAAACAGAGGACATAAACTTACAGTATGGATAAATAAAGTACAGGACTATAAATGTACTTTCTCTTCTTTATGATTTTCTTAATAACATTTTCTTTTCTCTAGTTCACTTAATTGTAAGAATACAGTATATCACACACAATCTATGTGTTAATAGACTGTTTATGTTATCGGTAAGGCTTCCAGTCAACAGTAGGTTATCAGTAGTTAAGTTTTGAGGGAGTCAAAAATTATACGCAGATTTTCTACTGCATGGGGATCAGTGATCCTCACCCCCACATACATGCTGTTCAAGAATCAACTTAAGGACCCTGGATTATTATGCTAAGGATCTGTGGGGAAATGAGCCTTCCATTCTGGTATTTAATCACTGTTAGTTTAATTTTTTGGTTTTTGTCTAAGTCTCTTAATACCAATATATACCAATCCCCTCATGCTCTCCTCTGGAAAATATGAAGAACAATTAGCCATAATGGTTTTTGCAAGAATCCTTCTTATACATTAGCCACCTCTTTTCTAAATAAAACAACCCACTTCCTTTAACCTGAGGTATGGCTACTGAGATACCATCACTTAACATGAAAAGCCTGGGTGTTCTAAGTTAGTGTAGTTGGTGCTTTTAACCAAATGGAAATTGGTATTCTTAACCAAAATGATGTAGGAGTAGAGAATTTAACCTTTTACCCCCACCATTGGCCTTTCTCACTTATTTTTTTATTCCATTCATTTTGTGCTTCCTTCCTTGAATCCACTCATCTCTTTAAATAGGGTGATCAAAATTGGTAATTATATTCTAAATAATGGTTGATCAATGCCAAGTGTATTCTTGCTCTTTTCATGTCATACTCCTGTTAATACATCTCTCAATCATGTTCCTTTTTTTAAAATAATAGCATTACAAATTGCTGACTCATATTTAATTTATGGCCCACAATACTTCAGCCAATTCTTTTAGTACCCTTGGATGCAAATTGCCAGGTCTTGCACATTTAGATACAGATCTCACTTATTTAAATTATCTTCCTGCAAGTCTTCTTTTCCCTTTTCATTCTCCTGAAGTATGCATTACCTATTTCCAGAGTCCCATTCACTTGATCATGCAGAAAGGTTTTTTTAAAAGACATGAAATGCCCTGTGGCCTTTTGATGTCATCACAGAGTTTCTTTCTTTCCTATCTAATTAAAGGACAACACTCTGCTTTAGTCTTTTCTTGCTCCTGGTAAAGTAAAAAAAGGAATGTTCTATTTCAACTTTGAAAGCTGCATCTCATTTCCTGCTTTAGTAACTCTGACCTTACTTCTATAAAGCCTTCTACAGGTATTTGTCCTTGAAGCTTCGGCTTTCTCTATAATTTTTTTCTATTTTGGAAGTTTATGTGATTTTTTGATAAATCAATTAAATTTTTTTCTGTCTCCCCAACTTTTTCAGACATGTGAACCTGTTTTCCCTCTTGCCCTTGATAAGGTTCTGATAATGCACTTTAAGAAATCTAATCTCATGTTTAAATAATTAGTTGAAAAGAGATCAAAAGAAGGAGCCCAGGTGAGCAGAAAGTTTCTTAAGAAAAAACGTCATGTGTTGCTGAGAATATTTCAACATTGAGGAATGCATGGTCACTTTTATTTGGAATACTTTCTTTCTTTAAGTCCTTAATACTTTCCTTTTCTAAAATATCTCAGAGAAAGATATTTCACATTATCTCCATCTACCCAATCTAAAATTTGCCCTTGCCACTCTTTATTCTGCTCTTCAACTAACTTTCCCTACTTGTCACCTGAGCCCATTTCTTCCTATAATGTTCTCAGCAGAGTATGAAATTAGAGTGTTACTATTCTTTTTTTTTTTTTAAGATTTTATTGGGTAATTGGGGGGAGGGGAACAGCGTTGGGGGATTGGGGAAGGGGAACAGACAAGTCGTTGTCCTTTTGTTCTTCAGTCTAGTTGTGGAGGATGTCGCTTCACTGGCCCATGTTGGTATTATCATTGTGCTCCTGGGTGAGGCAGTCACTCGCCGGCCATTGGATGGCTGCTCACTCACGGTGGCTCATGGCAGCTCACGAAAGCTCACGCTTGCTGCCCACCAGCCCCCCTGCAGCCTACGCCATCGCTGCAGACTCACGGCAGCCCAGCTCCACTCCAGGTCAAACTGTTGTTCACCATCTTAGCTGTAGAGGGAGCAGCATCACTGGCCCTCATGTGGGATCCAAACCAGAGCCCTGCTGCTCAGAGCTGGCGTCCCAACCCATCCTAACTAATGCACCAATCGGCTGGCCAGAGTGTTACTATTCTTAATATAAACCCAAATTTTATTCAGTACAGTTCTGTGACCACTTCTTAGCACTCCCACTGCCAATAAATGTATTGGACTAATAAACCCATACCTCCTGAATAACTACAATAGTCTCCAATTGTTGGCCTGCTGTCTTCCTTACTCCATGGGCAGTTTATTTTCCATTCAGTAGCAGAGTGATCTTTTGAAAACATAAATTACATCATGCTCATCCATTGCTCTTAGTATTCAGTTGGCTTCCCTTCACACCCCAAATAAAATCCAAACTCTTTATCATGACCTACAAGGTCTTCCATCACCTGACCCCTGACTATATACCTTCCTGCTCATTTTAGTATCAGGGCCTTTGCACATGCTGCCTTCTCCCTGTAATACTTTTCCCCTACACATCACTATCTGCTTACACGTCAGCCCTCATTAAGTTCATTTGGACCTGCTTTATTTTTCTTCAATCCAATGTATACAACCTGATATCATATTTTTCTCCATGTGTGCATTTGTTTAATAGTCTCTTTATTAGAAGACAAGCTCTGTGAAGGCAGGAATTTTGTCTGCTTTGCTCTCTGCTGTATTTCCAGCAACTGAAACAGTGCCTGGCATAGAGCAAACACTCAAAAATAATTTTAGAATGATTAAATGATGAAATAAACCCTGTTCTTTTTACCTAATATTTTATCACATTCCTTCAGGGACACAAATTAAACACCATGATGAGAACAGATTGCTTGGCACTCATGTCTTTGCTCCTATCAGAAGTCCTATACAAAAGAAAAGTATTTGACTTTATAATGATAATGCAGCCTGAAAATTTCTGTTGTGAAACGCTATTCTGAGTCACTCATTACAAGCTCACCAGGGAAAATAAGCTGCAGATTATCTGCAAAGGAAAATTTTGTTTTGCCCACTGCTCTTCGGAAAGGTCAAAAAGGACAGCATTGATTAAGGTTCAGGAGGGGTAAAAAATGCTGAGGAACTAGTCATTCTGAGTAGAATTATGAAATCTAGGAAGTGTGAGAAGCATGCTAAGTACTGAAAAGAAGGCTAGTGTAAGGATGCTACTGGGAGAATGTACCTTCCAGGAAATGAAAAGCCCAAATTATAATCACAATGTGAATCTCATTTGAGATCAGGTCTGAAATAAAAGCCTGAGGGGAGGGGAAAAATTGTTTATGATTTCCATGGACAGTTTTCATAAATATTCTTGTTTAAAAATTAAAAAAAAAAACTCAACTGTTAAGTCAAAAATACTTTTTCCAAGTGTTTTTACCACCATTAAAAATCAAGATGTGTTCTATTTAGCAATTACTCATTCATGCATGCCATTATTCAGTTAAGAAATTGTCAACATCTCAAACTAATAATATTAAATGTCAGCTGTAATTGAAAATTAAAAAAAAAACTTTAAAAACAAATGGTCCAACAAATATTTGTTTCATGCTTACTATGTCCATGGTACTGGAAAGTAACATTCATGGCAGTGGGTGGAGTGATGACAAGAGGGTTGAAAGATGTGGTCCCTGACTTCATACAGAGTACAGGCTGTCATATTAGTCATTTAGGCATCAAACACTGCTGCTCTCTGGTGATCATGAGGCGATTATGATCCAAGCATCCAGGAGCAGCTAAAGGGTCTAAAGAGAAACAATTTGGACACTTGTTTGACGATGGCTGTTGGAGAAGTGATGGTTTTCCAAGTGTACTACAAAATAAACAGCTCCATTAAATGCCTCACCACTAAATACGCTTGTCTGTGTGTAAGAATTTGAGCTGTTATTTATTTCTTAATGAGGTTTTAATGGGTATGAGTTTTTAAAACAGTTCTAAGGGTCGGTGACTGCATTTTCCAATGACACCCCAACATTTAAGTTCAATTGCCTTTTCTCTCTAAGTGTACCTGGTGTTAGCAAAGTGTTGGACTCCTAATAATTTAGGTTCCATATTAGGGTTCACTGAAATTAAAGGATCAAGATAAGGTGAACGTGTAGTTATGCTTACACTCACATGCCATTCTTTCCATAAACATACAAAAGCAAGCTTCACAGAGAAGAAAAAAACTGAAGCCTTCCCAATTTTCCACTGTGTAAACCTCTGCAATGGAAATAGATGGGTTTGCTCAGCATTCAATCCAACCTCTGCCTACCATGCCTTCCCACACAGCAGAAGTTGGAAAGATAAAAACAATAGTTGCCTGACTCCTTTGAAGATGTGCTTGGGCAAGACCCAATTTTAAGTGGGGAAAGAGATGTTTGTTTTGCTCGTGCAGATGTAGCAGGCAGATCATGTCTCCAGAGCCTATATTGGAGCCAACTCACTGATTTCTAGATTTGGGCCAAGATGATATGTTTCTGAACCAACAGTGGCTTCCTGATCCCAGACTCACAGCTAAGGGAATGTGACCCTGGAACCTAGAGTGGGCCCAGTGGTCTGCTGATTCCCAACTTCCTGATTGTGATGAAGTCAGGCTGTTTGGGTTGTCCTTTTTGTAGTAGCCCCTGGAGGGCCCACCAGGGACTGCTCCTCCAATCGTTCCAACAATTGTATAAATGCACCTGTGTTAAACCTTTCTCTGCTTAAAATAGCTGAAGTGGTTTCTTTTATTGGGTTGTCGGAAAAGTCATGATGCAGTTTTGCAATGAAAAACATAGAAAAAATACGTCATGACTTTTTCGAAAACCCAATACATCCAAAAGAGCCCTGGCTGATAGAGCCTGAACCATAATTCTACCCAGGAGGTAACTCATCAAAACCGGTAGCTTCTGCTTTTTCCATCTGTCTACAGAAAACATTCTCTGAGTCTTATCTAAACACTACTTTGTGTGGTATTTTAAGGGCTTTTTTTTTAACACTACTTTAATGACTCCTAAAAAAGAACATAAAATTCCTTTTATGTCTCCTTGTCCTCTCTCCTCCATTTTTAGCCAGCCTCCATTTCCTGGGTCATGGTAAGCTCCTTGAAGTAGATCTATTAATGCTAGGGTCATAAAAACAAGATGTGCCTTGAAAACGTAAGGGGACTCAATGGGACAGGTTGGATTCGAGAAACTCCATTGTTGCTTTATTAAAAATTATTTTGTTGGATAACTTTGCACCTGAGAATCATCAAAATCTAGGATTTATTCCATAGTTAGGTTTAAGACAGACCATTTAAGTTAATGTAGTCAAGCCTTCCAAAGCTGAGAGAATGAGGCATTTAATTCTTCTTTACAATTTGTAAATCAACCACCACATATCAGCATGTGGAGCAAAATAATAATAATAATAAATAATAACTCCTACTTGTTGAGAGCTTATGTTGTGAAAGATTATATGCTAGATCAACGATTACTTCCAAATCTCACATCGCCCCTGAAATATCATTTCCTTTCTATAAATGAAAAAAACCAGCACAGAGAAAGTAAGTTGCCTGGTGTTTTAACTCTGTTTAACTCTAAATACAGTCATCCTTCCAGTATATTCATTCAATCCATCATCTAGTAAATCTTTTCTGAGCAGCCAGAAGGAGGTCATGCTTCCCAGGGGGCCACGCTTTCTATGGGGGTAACACAGGAGATATAAAAACTGCAAATAGTTTGGACCCAGTTCTACAGCACACTCACTTCTGAAACAGATGGCCAGTCCTGCCCACTGCTATTGCTTGGGAAACCTGACATGACCAGTTCTCAAGCCATCAGGAACCATCTCTTTCAAAGAACACCTTGCTTTGGTTCTGACCTTTCCATTTTTGCTTTTCATGGTTGAGTTTACAACCCATCACTGCCTCTTATTAGCTATGTAACCTTGGGCAAGTTATTTAAACTCTCTGATCCTCAGTTTCCTCATCCCTAAAGTGAACATAATAAAAAAATACCTTCCTCATGGGAGTTATTATAAGGATTAATTGTAAATAGAGCTCTTAGATGTTTGCTGGCAAACTCCAGAAGCAGCTAGTCTCTCCATAGGGCCCAAAGAGGTGGGATCAAAGTTTGAGGGAGTAAACTGCTCCGGGCTCGCTTCATGGTGCAAGGTGCTGGACATCTCCCTGGATAAGCTCACCTGGAAGCGGAAACGGAAAGGCGGGGCTGCAGCAAAGGGGAGGCCCAGTGCCAGACCCAGAGTTGGAGGTATCTGATCTCATGTTGGAGTCCAGCAGAGCCTTCTCAGCCAACCCATATGCACAGCCACCTTCCAGCAGAGGTTTGATGCATGGCCGAAGATTGGCCTTTTGGATGCCTGGCTCCAGCTGAGTCCAGGATGCCTGGGGAAAGCTTTTGCAAAAAGATGCCCAGTTTCATATCAAAGGGAAAGTGCAAGATGCCAGAGAGATGCTGAACTCCTGAAAGCCTCAGAGCACAGTGCCCCAGGAGCCCCTCCAAGTGGTCAAAGCCTGGATGAAGCTCAGTTTGAAGCGACATTCCCCTGCTGCCTTCATGAGCCCCACACCCCAATTGGGACAGTGACCCCACTCCTAAACTCACCAAAACCATCCAGGTTCCACAGACAAAAGTTGTGGCACCACTTTATGCCCCTCCTGCTGGAATGACTATCAATGCTATCAATAACCACCAAGCCAAACAGAATTTATAAGACCTGGAGGAAGACGATGACTTTGTAGTTCCCATTCCTAGTAACATGAAATGTGTAGCCTCAGGCAGCTTACTCCACCACTCATAGGGGCCAAGCAATCCCAAGCTTTCCACATCCAAGGCCTTCCCTCTCACCAAAGTGGTTCAAAATGGTGCATGCACAGTTCCTGCTTCCCCTCTCCTGTTGGAACAAAAGCCTTGACCAATATGTCCTGGGCACTAGTGGACAAGGAGTAGCCTCCCAAAAAAACTGCTGTCTGCTGAGCCTGCCCTCAGCCCTTTGGAAGGCACCAAGATGACCACGAATAATCTGCACCCTCGAGACACCAAGGAGGACATTGTTGAGCTTTTCTGTATGTGTGGAGCCCTGAAGTGGTCTCAGCAGGTCCATCCTTGGGTAGCAGAAGTGGTCTTTGTGAAGTAGAATGGTGCCGTTACCATATACATAAGATGTGTAACAGTGTCTGCACAGGCAACTGATGTAGTGCAACCTTCACATGAATAAGAACGTTATCACCTCAGGCCAGCCCATCCTGCTACAGCTGAGTGATAGCCCCTCTGTAAAAAGGAGAGCAAGCTGCTCTCGCGGTGAATTTTGCCACCTCATCCAACCCTCCTGCCAAAGTAGACCCTGACGCCATCCTGAAGGCACTCTTCCAGTCCTCGGGGGCTTTTGATAGTCCACCCTGATTTCTGTTTCCCCAAATCAGAAGTGCTTTGGTACACTCCACTGGTCTCTCAGAAATTAAGTCCTTTTGTAATAGACTGCTGTGCCACCCAAATCCTGACTTTAAGACCAAAGTATTTAGTCCCCCAACTGCTGGGTGTGCTGCCCGCCAACAACCCTCAGCTCTCAGCCCCTGAGAATTGTCCTCACCTGGCTGAAAGAAACCACCTCAGCCAAAGACTTACTGTCTTCCTAGTCCATCATGCTTTCAATGACACGTTGATGCAGGGACATGAAAATGCAGCCTCCAGGGTTAAGAACTGGCTTGGGATGCCAGAGGGCCCCGGTTCAGATTCCACATATGAGGGCCAGTGACACTGCCCTCTACAGCTAAGATTCTGAACAACAGCTCAACCTGGAGCTGGGCTGCTGTGAGTCACCGGCGACAGCATAGGCTGCAGTCCCTGTGGCAGTGGGTTGCCATGGGCTACCGTATACAGCCAGCAGCCAGCGTGAGTGGCCAGCAGCTGCTGTGAGCAGCTGTCCAGAGCCGGCGACTGATCTGCCTCTCCCAGGAAGAGTGCAATGATGGTGCCAACTTGGGCCAGTGAAGCAACGTCCTCCACAACTAGACTGAAACTTGTCTGTTCCCCTTCCCCCAATTCCCCAGTGCTGTTCCCATCCCCCAATTCCCCAATAAAAATCTTT
The DNA here is from genome assembly GCF_001890085.2 of Hipposideros armiger. NCBI lineage: Eukaryota > Metazoa > Chordata > Mammalia > Chiroptera > Hipposideridae > Hipposideros > Hipposideros armiger. The sequence continues at coordinate 2,318,877 of NW_017731525.1, read as the reverse complement.
AAAAAAGAAAAAAAAAGAAAATGCAGCCTCTAGTCCCCACCTGGGGAAAACTCTGAAGGTCTGTTCCTGTCGCAGAGCTCCCCACAGAGTCGGCCACTTCCCAGCCCAGCTCCTCTGGCATGTGGTAACCCCAAGAGCACACCCTAATAAACTCCCTGCATGCTCATTTCTGATTTAAAGTCCATTTCCCAGGATCCCACCTGCAACATCCAACCTGGAGACATAAACTCCAAGTTTGCTCCATGTTAAAACAATTCTTTTCACAGGTACCAACCTCTATTCAACGCAGCAGGCACCTTCCCAGGTCTTCAATGATAAGACTTTCCCCATCAGCAGTGTGGTCTTATCATTGAAGAACTTCCAAAGCAGTCTGCTTACAAAGCTGATATAGTAATTTTGATACCATGGGCTTGTTGGCTTCTTCTCCTCTTGCTTTATGTTTTCTCCCCTTTACTCATCCACGTGCCTAAGATAGAACATACTCAAATAAAGTTCTATCCAAAACCTTACTCGGGGCTTATTTAGGGATTGGGTTCATGAAGCCTGGTTCCTACCGCACTTAGGGTGAGTCCTCCCCCATGAGTCTCCTCAGCACTTTATGCAGATTGACTTTTGTCAGGGCTGCTGAACCCCAACTGCCAACACAGCTGATGCCTATTGGTTTGCCCAGTCCACAAGATTTGCCATTAACAGCTTAATGTTTCCTGGTAGGCAGTGAGCATAAATAAATATTTGCCTTCTAAGCAGAGAATAGTCACATTCAGCCCAGTTTAAAGCTGTAATTTTTAAAAGACTGAACAGTTCCTAGTTCCCTTTGAAACCAAAAGAATCATCTTAGCTGCAGAATTCACCCACATGAGGATGAACTTAGCCCATTTACTTTCTGGTCTGTACAGTTTCCAGCTTTCCAATAAGGAGGGCATGACATAAATTTGCTTCACAGCCCAGGGCAGTTATTTCAAATGCGTCTCTCTGCTCCTTGAGCACACACCTGGCCTTAGCTGTGTCTGCTTACTGTTCTCAACTCTGCCAGGGCACTAGAGGAAGATTAATCCTCAGCACCAGGATGACTTTCCTTCATGCAGAAAGTCAGCGGAACTACCACATGGAGAGGAGAAAAGCAAAACAAATTGAGTGACGTGGCTTTGTGTGGACAAGCTTGGTTTACGTTTCAGCTGCTCTCATTGTCAGTCATTTTCATGCTGTGCTGACAGCTATCCATGGTGTCACCACTGGAATGAGCAGTCCCTTCCACTCTCCATCCTGGTTCTCAGCTGAGGAGAGCAGATGGCACATGGAGGAGAGAATAAAGTAGACGCCAGGAAACTCCAGACTCTCTCCCAGAAACAAACTTATTCTGAAGAAATCTTCCATCAACCTTTTTTTTTAACATTAGTCAAGGTTTAATCCCAATGAATTTATCAAATGGATACTTTATGCTTTAAATAAGTGTATCAGCTAGAAAATGGTTCTCATAATTATAGTACATATACAAGAAATGGATGGTTTTAGTTCAGGAAGAAAAAAACTGACAAGAGGAAGAACTACTATGTGTTACTTTCTTATAACAAATGAATGAAATGGCGACCATATTATTAATAGTGATAATACTCATAGCTACTACTTATTGAGTGCTAACTATGTACCAGGAATTGTACTTAATTGCTTACATTATCACATTTCATCCTAATGACTTAACTGAAGTGAAGGAGTTATGCCTCAGTTTATAGATAAGAAAATGAAGGCTGCAGGGATTAAGCTGATTGTCCCAGCTAACACAACTGCAAAGTAGTGGGAAAAGAGATTCTAGTAAAGGACCGTCTGCCTCTGCCCTTAACCATTAACTCATTGGCCACTGGTCTCTTTTCACACCTTCATGACAAAAACCAGGATAGACATCCTGCACTCAGCCCTGCTGTCTCCTTGTTAGTAACTATCATCTGTGCCAGGACCTGCCTGTCCTAAGACTCCACCAGGGCACTACACAGCTTGATTCCCGAGGCCTCCTCTACCAGCCTGGCCTCTTGAAGGAAGGAGGCCTAGCTGGCCAAGCTCCCAGTTCCCTTCCCTTGCATTCAAAGCCACTTCAGCCTGGACACACTTCTCAGATGCTATAAGAATAACAATAGTTTTCAGTAAAGCCCAATAAAGCTTTCAATAAAGCCAAGACTCATCTTAAATTGAGGGTAAACTCTCTAACTCAAGGGCTTATTTGCATATTTTTATCTTCTTAGTTACACAGTAAACACTGAGTTATTGGCATGGTATTTCTGAACAACTCAGGTGTTTTGCCTTTAATTAGAAAAGGAATGTCTGGGCACAGATCACCCCCATTTGGAAAATAAATGACCATGCCTTCCTTGTATCTTGTGGCCTGTATGAGTCTCCTTTATCTGGAGACTTGATTCACCAGCCACTTCAGATAGAAAGTTTATTGACAGCAGATTTGTTTTGTTAATCTTCTGTCCCTGGAGACCCTTTTTTCACATAGGAACTGCTAAAAAAAAACAATTGTTAAGTTAAATTTTACTGTTCTCTCACACAGAAACAAAGCCCAGAGAAAACCTGTCCTCTAGAGTGACCAAGTCATCCTGGTTCACCAGAGACTTGCCTGATTCAGGCACTGAAAGTCGTATGTCTTGGGAACTAACTCCCTCAGTTCGGGATAAATCTAGACTGATAGCCATCCTATCATTCTCTCCGGCATATGTACACCTACTTAAAGGTCAGTTTTTCCCACCAGTCTGAGGGACTACTCCAAGGAAAAAAACCAAATTATCACGTAAACACATTTGGACTTTTCCAAAAAACATAAAATGGAATCTACCATGACAGGTGTGGAAACATAATTAGCTACAAGATAAAAAGAAAACAAGACTTTAGCCCAAAGGTATTTCTTTTCTGTTTTTGTTTTCAAAGAACCTCATAGTTACATCATAACTATTGAAAAATACAATGGGAGGGGTGAAATGATGCAGAAAGAAGCCAGCCCTTCAACGTGTACTGTCATCTCTCAGGACACCAATGTAATGTGAACTACACAGCACCTGTGTGATTTTAGCAGCATACTGTGCACATGTTTAAAAAAAAATCAATTTTTCCTAAGAGTCAAAGGGTTAAGGAGAGGTCACAGGCACAATTGGAGAGCCTAAAAGCCAGATATTATTTTTGAGAGACTATAATAGCCTGGTGATCAGTTCAAGAAAATCACAGTCATTCAAGATGATGTCTTACATGTACTGGCTTCTCTGTAAAATGAATTTACCTTTTCATTATTATTTACTGAGTGAGCCAGTATTTCATTTGTATGGATTTTATCCAGCAACTAGAGAGAAAAAAACACAGAAAATCTAATAAAAAGATGAAGCTGCTGTACAATATTTTGAGTCTGTATCCTGCCTTTTAAGGTCACGTTTCTGTCTTTTTTATGATGTTCATTTTAGAAAATGAAAAAAGTGTATACATATGAAAGTGTGCATTTTATGTATTCCAATTGACAGCAAATTCAACCTGACAAGTATGGAGACATACCTACCAGGAATGACAGCAACAAAATAGTGGCAAAAAAAAAATCACAACTTCATAGCAGGTTGGCCTCATTGGTTTATCATTTGAGTGATAATATAGAATCTTGTCTGCCTGGTACAGGCATTTCAGTTCTACCATTTCAGGATGGGCGGTAGGAATATAATATAGTTAGATTTGACAGGTTGTGCCATTTCTGATTTTAAAAATTGGACCCCTAGAAAGTATGTTCATTAGCAAGTCCCCTCCTCTTGAAAGGGACTTTCACTAAACCCCCAACTTCTCTATTTCTCTTCATTCACTGTTAAGTCCTGGGGTATAGGGAGCTTTACAATTAAACATCCTGTTCATACTATCATTGCATTGTGCTGCCAACCAGGTCAGAGTTCATTAAAATGTCTTCAAAATTAAAAAATCTTATGCAATGATTTTCCAATCTGTGTACCCCAAAGGGCTATAGAGTCACTATAAAGGGTCTGTGACTCTATTTTGAGTTTTCCTAATTAATGGATACAAAAAATATAATTGCCAAAAGTAAACCAAGAACCAAGTGTCCATCAACAGACAAATAAATAAGCAAAATGTGGTATATACACACAATGGAATATTATTAACTATTCCGTCTTAAAAAGGAAGGAAATTCTGACACATTCTATACCTACAATATGGATGAACCATGAAGGCATTATGCTAAGTGAAATGAGCCAATCACAAAAATATAAATACTGTATGATGATACTTATGTGAGATGCTTAGAGTAGTCAAATTCATAGAGACAAAAAGTAGAATGTGGTTGCCAGAGGCTAGGGGGAGGAGGAATAAGGAGTGATTTTTTAATGAGTTATAGAGTTTCAGTTTTACAAAATGAAAAGAGTTGCGCAAATGGATGATGGTAATGATTGCACAACATTGAGAGTATATTTAATGTCACTGAAATGTACACTTAAAATGGTTAAGGTGGTACATTTTATGTTATGTGTATTTAAAAGTTGGGGGGAAAATATATAGCTACCATCATATAAGGGTTCTTAAACTTTTTAACACAAAAAGAGAGTCCTCCTATTCAAAAGGTTGGGAACCACCAGTCTAATGGAAACGTGTGTGGGAAATACAGAACCTGGGTTTTTGTTCTACCTCAGACACTAGCTAGTTTTTTAAGCTTATCTGAATCATTTATCTTCTCTATACCTCAGTCTCTACATCAGGTAAATAAGGACAGGTGAAGGGAAGCTCAGTGAGAAGTGTAAAAATACCCTTCAAAGGAAATAGTTATGACTTATCCAACTTCCTGCCCCATTGGCAATAACCGTGGCCCCAGATATCACACGGCAATATTCATTTCTCGAGTAAATACCAAATCCACTTGGAACCATAATTACGAATCCTAGATTCACTGATTAGGATTATTTATTCCAATCGGATTTCTAGTCGTCAATTCTTGACCACATTGTGGTTCCCTAACTCTTCAGCTGCTTTGAGAGAGATGGAATGTTTACCTGTCAAATGATGTTGCTTACAGAATCCAAAATTTTAATCAATGAGCCATCTGGGTGTCTGTACCACCCAGATCCAGAGCCATAGAAGTAGTCCTGAACCTTATGGGTCCATCAGGAGAGAGTCAACAATCATTCAGTACTCGTAGCCTGCTGCAGTAGGGGTAAAGGCTGGACCATATGTCACTGCAGTGGGGACGTGGGGCCGGGGTTGGTTTGTTTTCCACTACCAGCGATCATAAAATATCCAGGCTCATATACTCATTGCTGACTTTTCCGAATTTTCAGAACTCTGGCTAAATCCTAAATCTTAGCTTGAGCTAAAAATCAAAATTCAAGCTAAAATCAACAGTAGAACCTGCAGTAATTCTGAACAATAGTGCTCTTTGAAGCAACATAGCACCTGTCCACTTTAATTTAAAGATAAGCTTCAGAAATCCAATACTAAAAATCCTATTTGAAACCACAACTCTGTGGCCCATCTTGATGGATGTAAAATAACATTATTGTTTGTATGAAATAACATTAAAGAGGAAAAATGAAATATAAAATGGTATTTTAAAGCAAAGTGATTGATTATAACTATGCAGAATGCCCATATGTACATGAATAAAGGCAGATTATTTTGAATGATAAACATGGTTTAATATTTATTGTTTTTGGTGAATTTGTTTAAGTTTGAAAGGAAATTAAAATGCAAGAAAGAGCTGTACAGGTAGATTCGTTACAACTTAAATGGAACCTGTTTTAAATAAGTGACCTGGGACACTAAACTACAAAAAGCTCCCTTAGAAACCTCAACATCCTCAAGGTCAAAAGTTTGTAATTCAGTGGCCATTTTGTTATATAAACCCAGTGGGAGCCATCCTAGTCTCATACTCCATCATAGCCTTCATTTCTGTTGTTCTGTTGTTCATTTTCTGTGCCCAGACCGGAAGTTGCAAGTTGTTAGAGAAGCAAAAGTGCAGACCCACTGGAAGTGGGTAAAACCTCCCAACTGTTTGGGCCGATGGTATTATCTATCAGAGCCGAAGGGACACGAAGCCAGTCAGGAGAGAAGGATCTCTGCTGTCTGTTAATGCTGACCTTCTTGGAGCAACTGCTCTCTTTCGCTTCTACACATGTCTAATCACTAGGGAGTTGTCTAGCTACACGAATTTTTCACATTTGTCAGCTAAATCAGTGCTCCAAATGCACAATGCAGCACTTAGAAACATTATGTGAATTTATTAAATTCTCTGGAGGACTTTGGGTCCATAAAGCAGTAAATTGATTACAGGGAACCGAGGCCATAATATTTTCATCAGCAACAAAAGCAGTCATGTCCCCATATTGTCCATGGCATGTGAAGAGAAACTGTTCCTCACTTTACTGAAGCCAGCAGGCTGAGAATCACACAGCAACGGAGGAGAAAGCCCTGGGACGCGCCAACATAATCCATCATTTAATCAGTTTCTTTTAAAAAGCCAGCTTTCCGGGTGCGCCAGTTATAAGGAAATATGTGAGAAATAGAAATGGCCTCTTTCTACTCTGGATTTGCCTATGAATGCTTCCAGAATTAGCCCCTGAGGTCATCTGCTCATTGACTTTACCATGAAACTGCCTGTTGACATTGCTATCAAAATGAGGAGCATTAGTTGCCAGCCAAGACGAGATGAGGGGCTAGTGTTGATGACATAGTTTTGATACTCAACATTCTTATAGTGTTCTAGTGGCCATGTGACTCACTACCGATATCCCCTCCACAGAGGGGAGGGACATTATAATACCTTCTAGGGTGCCTAATATGACAGGAATTATTATAGGTGTTTTCCCATATGTTATCCTATCTCAAGCATTACAACAACCTTATGAGCTAGGAATTATAATTCCTGTTTTTAAGTGAGAAAACCAAGGCTTAGGGTAGTTAAATAAATTGACTCAAATCACAGAGCTGATATGTAGTTCAGCTGGGATCCAAACCAGGACCAAAGATGTCCTTGCTCCATAACCCCACTCACTTCAAAATATGTGCTGCTCATTTTTTCTAATAAAAGCTTTGACTCTTACAGAAGGTGATTGGGCATCTGTCTGCTGCTGCCTGGAACAACTTGCACCATCTTGAATCTTTCTGGATGATGAGGTGAGGGTAAATCTGGGGACTATCTTGTTAGTGTCTTGGCACCAGAGGTGTCATTGTTAGAGCCTTCTCCTAGAATATGACTTTGGCCACTTCACTGTGTCCTTGAAACTTCTGTAGTCATCCTGGAAAGTGATATAATTATAAAGTTCAGGTATGATGAGTAATAATATTTTTTAAGTCTATTACAAATTTTAATAAACATCTAAAGCTGAAACTGATGTAGAATAATATTGAATGTCAACTATAAATATATATATATATATACATAAATATATATATATATATATATATATATATATATATATATAATCACGGGATGTAAAGTACAGCATAGGGAATATTGTCAATGATATTGTAACAGCTATGTATGATGTCAGAGGGGTAGCGGGTAGTAGATTGGGGGGGGTCATCACTTTGTGAGGAGTGTAAATGTCTAATCATTATGTTGTTTTGTACACATGAAACTAATATAAAAAATAAAATGTAAAAATAAATAAATAAAAGTAAAATGGCCATAGTTCTTCCTCTGTGTTGAAGGGTAGTCGTACAAGGGCCATAATCAGAGGGTCAGCAATTCTTACACCTCTGTAGCCTCCAAACTAGACAAGGTCTGTGTATGAGGTGAGCAGGGACCTTGCTCCAGAGAGCACCACAGGTTTAGGAAGCATCAACTCCTCTCCTTGTACTACAGCCGTGGTGCTGTGATGGATGCAGGGTCTTCATAAGGCCTGAAAACAGCTGGGCTAAAGGCTAACATGGAAGGAAAGGCTCTGTTTTATTCATTTGTGGATTCCCAGTGCTTGGCAGGCTGCCTGGTACGTAGTAGGCCCCCAATAGGTGTTTATTAAATTCAAATGAAATATTAAGACGGCTCAACAGTTTGTCAAGTTAAATGTGTCAGATTATTAAGGCTTACTTTGTGAGTTGCTTTGAAATGTAGTAATTTGCAAGCATAATTGTATTGCATATGTGGTAATTCACAAAGCTAAGTCTAACACTTTCCAGTTCATCTTAAAGCTGTATATTTAAGCAACTCTTGATCCTGTAGCAAAAACTATCCATTATATCCAATTTCTTTCTAGCATACGTACCCATCCAGGGTAGTCTTTCAAAACTGGAATTATCCAGGTCACACCAGGGTATATAATCACCTTGAAATTAACCATCGTTTTTGTGTATTTCTTCTTCCCCATACTATTGGCTGCAGTTGTATGAATTACAAAGACTGTATCTCCCTCTGACGTTTTTGCTTATGAAAGGGGGGTGGTTCCCCCCCCCCGATTGCTTGTCTGATGCTAAAAAAATCCTATCAATCGTTCAGAAACTAATCTAATTCATTTTGAGATTAATATTGTGAACTCCATTTACACAACACAAACCCAAAAAACCTCAATTGCTACATGAAACAGCACCACCTACCGTCACAATTGCCACATTACACCCTCATAGTCTCAGAAATCCATTTTCATATTCTCATATTCAGAAATCCATTTTTAAAAAGCTGAATTTTCTCCCTTTGGGAAAAATTTGACAAGTAACTGATTAGAAAGATTTCAAACAATAAATTTCTTACTCTATCCTATCTTCATGGAAACTACTTTCTGCTCACAATATTTGTTTTTTTAAAAAAGGAAAATATCTAATCTCTAACTTTTTCTTGGATCATAAAATTGTAAAAGACAGAAAAGCCTTTTCCAGTATCAGACTTTTCTTGAAATACTTTTTAGGTCTTTCACCAGTATCAGATGGATTCAAACCAAGCGTTTCATGTCTTTGTGTTAAATGTGTTCAGCAGTACTATTCCACATATAGTAAATTCATTTCTTACAAAACACTAAAACTAGCTTTAATAATAATCATATAGCTGTTTTTTTTTCACTGTGAATGTTTAATTATTTCTTATCAGAACATTCATTCAACAAATATTTACTAATCAACTAGGTTTGGGGATACCACAGTGAACAACACGGACCTTGTCCCTGCCCACCTAAAGATTACAGCCTAGGACAAAGAGTAGACAACCCGTACAATGCCTTAACTTTTATAATGAAGGAAATAGGGAGTTGTGGGACCACAAAGCAAAGGCGCCTAACATAATCAAGGGGGATTCAAGGACAACTTCACAACAGGTACTGTTGGTATCCCATCTATATCTCCTCAACACACACTGAAAGTCATTTATAGCTTTAATAGATAGTTCCAGTCACACTAATGGTTTTCTACATCAAGTGCCTGCATCTCCACAAAATGGGCCAGTGAAAAGTGCCAGGGAATTAACACCCCCAAAGCAACCCTCAACCAGTCAGGGATGGGGGTTGGTATCCAATTCATTGCCCCTCAAAAGATAATTCTGAAGTGTGTTCCACTCAGGCTCTTAAGAGGTCTCCAATGGAACATATATAATTATTATGTTGATAGCACTGTTGGGATTTCAATAAACTCAATAAATAAATCCATCTTGCCCACATGTTATGAGAAAATTAAGAAATAAAACCAAAGAATAAGACTAGATGTCACATTGTTAATATTGGAGAATGTGGCTCACATCTTTAGACAAGCGGATTCCATTATACTCAGTCTAAGAATTAAACTACAGCAGGAACCCCACCACCATCTCCACAGTTTTTTTTTCATCAGTTTCAGTTGCTCAGGGTCAACTGAAATATTAAATGGAAAACTCCGGAAGTAAACAAATGTTAAGTTCTAAATTCCACACCATTCTGAAAAGTGTGCTGAAATCTCACACAGTCCTGCTCCATCACACCAGACACAAGAACCATCCCTTTGTCCAGGGTCTCCATGCTGTATATGCTCCCATTAGTCACTTAGTAGCCATCTTGGTTACCTGATCAGTTATGATAAAGAGAGAGACCACATTCACACAAATTTCATTACAGTATATTGTTTTAGTTGTTCTATTTTATTACTTATTGTTGTTAATTTCTTACTGTGCTTAATTTATAAATTAAACTTTATCATAGGTATGTATGTACGCATGTATGTGTGTATGTATGTACAAGGCACGACAGTTAAGTTTGCGAACTTGTTGCAATGATGTTGCTAACTTTTTTGATATCAGAGGGATTATTCATTATGAATTCGTACCAACTGGACAGTTAACCGAGTTTAGTATTTGAAAGTGCTAAAAAGGCTGCGTGAAAAAGTTAGACAACCTGAACTTTTTGCCAACAATTCATGGCTCTTGCATCATGACAATGCACCAGCTCACACGACACTGTCTGTGAGGAAGTTTTTAGCCAGTAAACAAATAACTATATAGGAACATCCTCTCTACTCACCTGATCTGGCCCCCAATGACTTCTTTCTTTACCTGAAGATCAAGGAAATACTGAAAGGAAGGCATTTTCATGACATTCGGGACATCAAGGGTAATCAATGACAGCTCTAATGGTCATTCCAGAAAAAGAGTTCCAAAATTGCTTTGAAGGGTAGACTAGGCGCTGGCATCAGTGCATAGCTTCCCAAGGGGAGTACTTTGAAGGTGACCACAGTGATATTCAGCAATGAGGTATGTAGCACTTTTTCTAAGATGAGTTCGCAAACTTAATTGTCAAACTTATATGTATGTATGCATAGGAAAAAAACATAGTGTATATAGAGTTTGGTACTGTCTGGGGTTTCAGGCATCCACTAGGGTCTTGGACCGTATCCCCCACAAAGAAAGGGGACTACTGTACTAATCTTCTGAGTCACAAGCACCACTGGAATGGGACAAGCCTCTGAGAGATAGGGTCTGATTTATGACAAGGAGGAGCAGAGTAGAATGCAAGCTGCCTGCAGACAGCCTCATTCTCAAGAACAAAAAGGGAGAGGCTGAGCCATACAGTCAGTGATTAGCTTTGTGCATTATCACATATGAAACACAATTAAGCTTGCAAAAAACAACTCACAAAGTAACTCCCCTGATATATAATATATAAATATATAACTTGCTAGTTCAGTGATTCCCCTACAACACCACTCAATTAATAAATAACAAAATCTTTTCACTTCTATACCCTCAGTACTCTTTCCAAGTGATATTGGCTCTCAATTAAGACCACAGTGATAAATTATATGAACAGACAATGATCATTAAATCAATAGTCTCTAAGACATTAACAAATAGATTTTAGTCATTTGGTGTGTCTGCCTATCAAAGGCACTTAAGAAAAGCTTTGCTTTATTCTGATTTTTCTTTTAACATTTTTGTACCCTTACTAGGTGCTAATACCATTACATATTTATTTAGCCTTTACAATAACCTTATGAGGTGAGTACTGGTATTATCCCCACTACTCAGATCAGGGAACTGAGGCTTAGATTAGAAAACTTGCTGAAGGTCACACTACTAATAAGAGTAAAGCCAGGATTCAAATCCCAGTCAATCTTATGCCAAAACCCATGTTCTTAAGCCTATCCTTCCTCTGTAGTTATTAAGTTAAATGTATGCCTTAAAATAAGTCATTCATGGAAAAGACCAAGAACCATATGATTTCATTCATACGTGGGATGTAAAACAGAAAGCAACAAATGAACAAACCAACCCAACAAAAAACTCATAGGCACAGACGACAGAATGGTGGTTATTAGAGGGGAAGGGGGGTGGGGGGAGGTTGAAGGGAGTAAAGGGAGTCAAATTCAGAGGATGCCAAAAAAATGTACACACATTTTAAGGAGGAAAAAAACTGTATTAAAATTGCAATACTCAATATTTACTGATAACAAAAGATGAATACAAGTCACATTTGACTTGTGCAATTACAAGAGATGCTCAAAGTGGTTACCATCAGCATCCAGACACTTCTGATTACAGTGAACTACTGCTTAAGCAGCATTGACCAAAGTGTCCACTTGTTTTACTGCGCATGCCATTTGAATTTCCTCCCAAAGTACCACCAGTGTAGCCGGTTTTCTATGATACACCACATCCTTTAAGGTCCGTTATAGGTAGAAGTCAAGGGGTGTTAAGTTGAAGGTTCTGTTGCATCCTGACTCCTCCATTGTCACTGTACTTCCATAATGTTCTCGAATTTCAAATACCCCTTCAAAATGGTCTTGCGTTCCTTGAACAACAACCGTGCTTCTGCCATTTTCTTTGACTGTCATATGGTAACGATAGCATTCATTTGATTAACACCAACTTTTGAACAAACATCATACTACACATTGCTACCATAATTCAATTCAATTTCAAAAAGTAACACATACATAACATCTAAAATGTGTGTACATTTTTTTGGCACCCCCAATAAATGGTTACGAAAGGAGACTTGACATTGGGTGGTGAACACATAGTGCAATATACAGATGATGTATTATAGAATTATTTACTTGAAACTTACATAATCTTATTAACCAATGTCACCACAATAATTTAACAAAATAAAAAAAAGAGAGAAAAAAATAAGTCATTCAATTTGCTTTAAATTAGAAAAGCCAATAGGACAATGAGCTCTGAAACCAGTTCATGAATAACGTAAACTGATTCTGGTTCTACCTTTTTAGACAAAACATTGCCAAGTATCTTCCAATCTGAAATTAATTCCAGTAATATCTCTAACTCTTTGAGGTTCTATTTATCCCTATTCTCTATATTAATGAGCTTCTCTTGTGTCAGCAGTTTTGATTATTCATAAACACTACCTTTGAAATGTATACAAATCTGAAAAATGCTACAAATAGAGCATACACACTATTTGTACTGCAATTACAGCCCTTTAGGACTTGGTATTATAATTATTTTTCATGTCTTTAAGTTCAAAGAAGTCGGTGATATTTTAGCACCAAAAATGATACCTCAAATTGTGTTGATTTGAATAAATGAATGAACGTCTCTAAAGTGTTTGACTTACTAAAATAGGTTTCTCACAGGATTTTTCTCTTTTGAAAATTTTCAAAGGTATGTGAAGTGAACCCAAAATAGATCAACTCAAGTGAACCGACTTTGTGGTCAAGCTTTTATTCTAAATGGAAACAGATTGTTGGACCAAGAGTAGCCACTATATCTGGACCTATGAGGAATGCACATTATCCAGAAATCCTAAGCTTGATATTTAATTCATCAACTCAATGTATCTTTGAGTTGTCTCCTGTTAAGCAGAGGTTGAGTCTGGGTTGTTGCATTATACTCAGGAAACAAAGTATTTTGGCACTTTCAGAATTGCACACATAGGGAAAGGGTATGGATGTGTGCTACTGACCCAGCAGCAGAATATAGTGGGTTGTGGTTGCTCTCCTAGTTCACTCATTTGCGCAGCAAGCATTCTCACATATCCTGTCGCCAAGGTAACATATTCATGTCACTAAGGTCCCTTCTCCTCTGCCCCCAACCACAGGGGATGACCACCAGACTCAAGCTGGCTATTCATGGTGCCTTATTACCCTATCCCATGATTTGTGCAAGGTTTTGCATGTCACCCACACCAGGCCAGCCCTTCCTTGAGATCCCTCTATTTATACCTGAGTCATAATGCAAAAAGGATTTGAAATCTGGACTTCTGGCAACAATCTTCCTTGAAACAAGAGGGAACAAGACCAAACAGAAATAAGAAAAGGGAAGGAGCAGGTCCTGGTGACCCTGGATCCTGGATCTAGCCTCCAAGGCCTTGGCTCTTATAGCAACTCCTGCATTTCTGTGAGATAACCCCTTTTCTTGCTTAAGCTAGTTAGAAATGAGTCTCTGTCACCTGAAGCTGAAAGAGACGTGATGAACATACCAAGGCTTTGCCGTAGCCAGATAATGTAACTTCCCTGTATGACATTATTTCTATGGGGAAACATTTTCAAGTCCAAACAGCCCAAAAGCCCTCACAAAGATTTTTAAAACAATCTGGCAAGTTGAGGATAAGTTGAATTGAATACGTTCATAATGCTGACCACAAGATGGCACCGAAAGCATTCTTTCAAAGACTTTGCAACCAGACACTCCGGATGGTTGCCAAATTCTAATGTCCTATTTATGCCCCACATAGATTCTATTAGGTTACAAAATCATTCAATTCTAGATGATTCCGTATTCATTCTGGAAGTTACAGTGTTCCTCACAGAGCATCTTGCACTTAATGATTTTCAGCAGATAATCAAATCACCAAAATGTCAGACAAATGTAAAAAGGTGAGGTTTGGTCATTTCTTTCGGGATAACATCTACCTGCAAAGTGTTCGGAAAATTTAGTCATATCGACATGCTCTACTACAGCTGAGATAACCAAACCCCCATTATGCATCCACAAAATGAGTCTGACTATCTATTCTTTCTTCATGGCTAAACACAACTTTATGTTATTTTTAAATTATTTTCCAACTTAAAGTCACAAGTTTACATCACTGTTTTTAAACTAGATTTTGTGTCTACTGACAGGCCCAACAAGTCTTTAAGCTTGCCTTCAGTTTTCAGTTACAACCTCCTACACATAAAGTCAACACAAAAATATACTATTCTTATACATTCTATCTTTGAATTATGTTTTAATGTGAGTTTGTGAAAATAGAAGGACAAAGGCTCTTGGATAAAATACAAGGATTCTACCACCAGAATAAAAGTTTGCAAACCCCCTTTAAGTCCTTCTCCTTTGATAGTAAAACACCATCATGTGTTAGATCTTGATCACAGCTTGTAATTCTCCTTTATAGCACTTGGCACAATTTGTAATTAAACATTTCTATTTAACTATTTGCTTAATATGTTCCTCTCTCTATCTATAGTTACAATCTCTGAGGGAGAAACCTTATCTGTTTGGTACCACTATGCACTTAGCAACTTGTAAGAATGACTAATACTCAATAAATATTTTTTGAATGAATAAACAAATGAGAGTGTCATAATTCTAAGCCAATTTCCTGAACTCAGGGAGTTACTATAAAACAGGTGCAATTGTTTATCAAGAGAAAAATCTATGTCCTGATAAACAATGACAGGTACACAGAACGGTTCCAGAGTCCAATCTGATCCAGGTTGGGAGAAAAGCCTGACTCAGAGAACCTAGGACCTGTACCAGTCACTGGTATTCAACTGGTTTCCAGCACACACTTTCCTTTATCTAAGGAAGAGGATGGCTAAAAAGTTCTGAATATATTCTGGTCCCGATGAAGACTTCTCCCTAAACACTCTTACACATGAGTGGATCACACTTTTAACCTAGTCCCCAACCCTACACAGGGCTCTTGGCCAATTAACATCTTTCTAATCAACCTCTCTTCCTGCCTTCTCTCTCCTGATAGTGTTTCCAGGTGATCTCAGTGTGAGATTTCCCTCACTTTTATTAACTGTTGAACCTGGCTCCAGCTTGTCTCCCGGGTAAAAAGAGCTTTATCTTCACAAATTAGCATATGTACAAAAGTATTTACACAGAATATAGAGACTGCCCACAAGAAAGGGAATACTGAGCAGCCCTGTACTGCCACTGTACGTTATTAGAGGGATTTAGTTTTAAGCAACAAAAATTAACTCTGGCTGACTTAAACTAGAAAGCAATGTATTAGAAGGACATGTGATAGATTACTCATAAAATCAAAAGAAAAAGTGTAGAATCAGACCTCAAGAGGGAAACAGGGCAGCTTTGGGGATCTGGGTAGTAGGAAATAATAGATTCTCTTCAAGATGCCTCAATCAAAGTGGACCTATTCAGTCCATGTTTAGTCCTTGTGGACACTTCACTCCAGATTCCAATTTCACAGAGAGCATCTGACTGACCTAGAGGGAATCACGTGACCAACCTTGAACTAGAGATAAGGCACCTTGGTTGACAGGCCCACCAAAAACCCATTTGTGGGGGATGCTTCGGTTACTCGAAGAAAAGAAAATAGATGATGTCCAGGTGTCCATTAGGGCCTCTAAACCTAGTATAGATTCTGTCGGGTCCTTAAGTGTGCCATACACCCTTGAGAGAAAACAAGCATAATAGAGTCTTTTTTCAAAAGAGTCTCCACAGTGATAAACTTGAACTCTGCCCCTGGAAGTTTTTCTCCCAGGATATTTTGACCAATAATAAATAACTGAAGGTGTCAGAAGGAGGTCAGAAGGAAAATAAAGGAAAATGGGAATTAAAATGACCATCATGCAAATATCCAAAGCCAGTTCCAGGCAAACTCTGAAGTAAGTCACTCTTCCTTCATTCATCATGTCTTTATTAAGGGATTATACTTTGCTATTTTTTCTCTCTGTTTTTAATTGCTATTTCTCTCTAAGAACATCTCCCTTTCACCCCCAATTCCAATACACACACACACTCACTCTCTAGTCACTGTCTTGTCCTGCTTAAACTTGCAGAAAGAGCTTCAGTCTAGAAATCTGAATCTCTTCTTTTTCATCTATAACAGCCCGGCTCATGTGGATCAATAAAGATATATGTGTAAAAGGTGCTTAGTAAGTTGCTACATGCATAGAAAATAAGATAGCATGTTTAGTGCTAATAAAATATTATTTGTGAACCATTTCCTCCCTTTCAGGACTCGTCTAATGGGTTTTGGGGGGAGGGGTTAGAAGATGGAACAATAACCCAAATCTCGAGAGGAAGCTACAGACTGAAATAGCTTAATATGTTAAACTTTTCTCAGGTGCTGGAGGCTAGCCTGTCAACAAGTCTCCTTGTCGTTGTTGAATCTTTAAGGGGGTCCAAAAATAGCACCCCTCTTCTCTGCCTGATTCCTGAACTGAGCCAGAAGTAAGATAAATAATTCAATAGAGAACCAAAATACCAACTTTATTCACAAAGTCTGGGTTGGAGAACAAGGCCTATTGTGAGAATCAAAACAAGCTTCCTAAGGTCAAAGTCTCGAGCTTGGAATCTCATCTGAGAGAAAGTTGAGTCACTCAATGGGCCAACTCTTGCACTAAGATCACGGCCTAGTCATGTATGATCAGGTGAAGGGCAAGGTGACCAATCCCCATTTTCAGGACTTTTAGTGTGTTAGTCCACCAATCTCTTATACACTCGGCATCTTTACTTTCACTAACCACTAACTGAATTTAATATTTCCTTCAATTAGGAATATAAGCAACAATGAGTCGCAGGCTACGGCGTAGGCTGCAGTGGGGCTCGCCGGCAGCTGGCGTGAGCTGCCAACATCCATCGTGAGCAGCTGTCCAATAGCTGGCGAGCGACTGCCTCACCTGGGAAGAGCGCAATGGTAATACCAACTTGGGCCAGTGAAGCAACGTCCTCCACAACTAGACTGAAGAACAAAAGGACAGCAACTTGTCTGTTCCCCTTCCCCCA
>NW_017731525.1:2292247-2298583 GCF_001890085.2 Hipposideros armiger | reverse complement strand
CTCCACAACTAGACTGAAGAACAAAAGGACAGCAACTTGTCTGTTTCCCTTCCCCCAATTCCCCAGCACTGTTCCCATCCCCCAATTCCCCAATAAAAAATCTTAAAAAAAAAAGTATTAAATGCTCATCCCGGTTAGCTCACAAGACTGTTGTGACTTTCAAAGATCATAGACTTGAAAGCCCTCAGCAAAAGGTCAGAAATTATTGTAAATACCTATCTGAGTTACACTGCATATTCTCCTACAATGGTTTTCAAACCTTTTTATAAATAATTATGATCAGTTTGTGAACATTTAAGAAAGTAAGGCCAATAGCAGTTCATAGTGGGAGGGGAAGGATGGGAAAAGCAAAGAACCACGGATGAATCCAGTAGCAGTGGTCATACTCTGGCTCTTAAGTTAATGAGTGGTTCCATGGGTTTCAATTTATTAGTATGCTTCTTAACTTATATATGTGGTACAGACATTCTTTTTTATAAGTTAAATAGTGAATAATCAATGTTTGCAATTTTTTAATGAAGAAGGTAAGACATTACTGGAAAAAGCTGTAAAGCAAGAGGTTACAAATATGTGTACTTTTCAAGGGAACTTTTGTGTTTGGTGTTCTTTTATGGAGGGAACTTAAGGTCACAAAGATTTTATGTGACAGAGGGGGAGAATAAAAGCAACATATTTAACCTAATTATTTATTTAAACTCAAATCCCACCAAGTTTCAACCTTAGAACAGTCTTGTACCCACTTTTCACCCTTAAATAGTAGGAGACCATTTCCTCTTCCAAGAAAGAACTTCAATCTATTCTAGAGAGATAACACACTTGTCGTAACTATAAATTTATTTGGAAGAACAACTGGGGATTACACAGGCCATCTGGAGAAGACAAATGTTTCATGTAAGCATGTGGGAAATTTCACTGACAACATATGTAGCTAAATGAACTGTCTTCAGCATTGCCAAAAGGAGAAAATTCCATTACACACAAGGAAGGTATTTCAACAATCACCTCAAAATAAATACACGTCAATCTCTTAATTTAACTAAAACGTATGTAAGGTGTAGCTGTTCTTTTTTTCAATGTAGTGACAACCAAATATAGCCTCTGCAGAGAAACGCAATGGGTTCAACTCCACGGGGACAACCTTGAAATCACATTCATCTGCTCTTGTTTAAAGAAATATGACTGTCTGCAACCTCCCCTACTTGGCACACCTTCCACTCCTCTGAATGTTTGATGGGATATCATGGAAAAGTATTAGACAGAAAATCAAAAGTTCTAGACCTACCCCCATCACTAATTCACATAGTGGCCTCAAATGAGTCCTGACACCACTCTGTTTTAGTTTTATTCCCTCTAAAATGAAGAAATAATTCCTTCCCTATTTACATCTTAGGGTTTTTATGAAGATGTTATTAACACCTCATGTTAGTGTAATATTTTACAATTCAACATGTGTTTCAAATAGTTTATTTCATTCAGTCACAACAACTTATCAGGTAGATCTGATAAGATAGATCCACAAAATCGCTGGGACCCAGACCCCTTCCAGATCTTTGGTCTGCCCTGCCTAACGCGTGGTCCTTGTTCTCAAGGTCCAAGAGAGCTACTGGAGCTCCAGCCATCACATCCCCAAACCAAGCAGCTACAAAGAAAAAATACTTTTATAGGTAGTTCCCATATAACACTTGGATTCATGTCCTTTGACAAGAACCTAACCCTATCACTATACCTGGTTGCAGCAGAGCCTGGGGGAATATACTTTTCAGCTGGATACACTGATATCTTGAATAAAAGTGGGGTTCTGTTACTAAGAAAAAGGAAGAGAATGAATTTGGGGACAATAAATAGTCTCTGCCAGGGATGTTTTGGAAACACACCTGCCTAGAAGAAAGGGGATAAATAGGAATTTCAGTAGTTTGGAGCCAGATTGTGGAAAGCCTAGAATGCCAGGCTAAGGAGTTGGATTTCATTTGGTATCTAATAAGAAACTACAACGTGATGAAAGGGGTGTTTTAGAAAGCTTAACCTAATGATAGCTTCAGAGTTAGAGAATTTTGGTTCTAAGGCTGTCATAATCTAACAAGAGATTAAAAAGATCTAGGGCTGGACGAGTGGCACGTTGGTTAAGAGCTGGCTTGGGACGCCAATCTGAGCAGCAGGGCCTCGGCTCAGATCCCACACTAGGGCCAGTGACGCTTCGCCCTCTACAGCTAAGATGGTGAACAACAGCTCAACCTGGAGCTGGGCTGCCATGAGTTGCTGGTGATGGCATAGGCTGCAGTGAAGCTGCAGTGGGCTGTCATAAGCTACCGTGAGTGGCTGGCAGCCAACGTGAGCTGCCAAGAGCCGCTGTGAGCAGCCATCCAGTGGCCAGCGACAGATCTGCCTCATCCAGGAAGAGCGCAATGATCATACCAACATGGGCCAGTGAAGCGATGTCCTCCACAACTCGACTGAAGAACAAAAGGACAGCAACTTGTCTGTTCCCCTTCCCCAATTTCCCAATGCTGTTACCCTCCCCCAATTCCCCAATAAAATCTTTAAAAAAAAAAAAAGATCTAGATGCTGTTTGAATGGTAATGACAAAGAACATAAGAGATATTTTAAACAAAGAATCCAATTCTGTGTAGAAAGTCCAACACTGGGGGATAAATAGAGAACCACAGTCTCTCTCACTTCTATTTGAAATCAGGGTTCTTAAAACGCCAAACACCATTACTGGCCAGTTACAAATCTGCAAAAATGGCAGGGACCACATGCAGCCCCTACATGAAGAGCACCAGCAGACAGCATCAGAGCCAGGGCTCAAAAGCCTGACTCACCAATCATGGTTTCGCCACCTCAGGAGGCTGGTAATATCTAACTCAAGATGAGAGAAAGATGTGCAGGAGACCTGCCCCGAGGCCACGCCAACAGACAACCTGAGGTTGCTCAACATAGGCAACCAGATAGGAGAGACACTCAACAAAGAAAAATAACATTTGTTCCTGCCCATCAGAAAGTTGTCAGAAAAGGTTCTACTTCAGTAACCACTGAGTGAATGAATGAATGAATGAATGTTCCTAAAGTTTTTATTCAGAAAGTTGGGCTAGAGAAAAGGTGATTAATCTGCAAGCTATTTTGAACTATTAAAAAAGATTCACTTTTTTAATTTCATTCAAAAATATGACATGACAATAGCAGAACAAAATCTCCTGAATTAGTAATAAGAATAGAGAGAAGGAAGAAATTTAAACCCTGTGTTCATGTAACAATTTTCCATTATATATATTTTTAAAATCTGTTAATATGACATTATTTACTTTCTCAGTAGAAGATGAAGTTGAACTTTTGGCTTCAGATTTTGGCTTATGTCTATGGATTTTCTTCTAATGATGTAAGCAATTATTAGATGGAACCACTTTAGAAGGAAATGAGATCAGTACTAGGAAANTGACTTAGTCAACCAATCACCATCACAAGTATTTTCACAGCACATTATAGTTGCTGCCAATATCATGAAGTATTATATAAACTCATCACTACTTTCAAATTACAGTAGTTATTAGACCTATTTACAGACCTACTGAAGATGTACATATATTATAAATATTTAAACTATTTTAATAACTGTATTTTAATACAATTGGTTTTCTTTGTGATACTACTTATTTTATTTTATGCATTAAAAAATGTTTTTCTGAGCTTTACCAGACTACCATATGATTACATGGCACAATACAAGTTAAGAGTCCCTGTTCTATCTAAGGGGAGTCTATATAAGATTTTAAATCAAATGACATGATCAGATTGTTCTTTCACAAAAGAAATTCAGGAAAGCTTTATAGAATGATCTAGGATTAGGGAAAATTAATGTGTCTACAAAGTCCTTTACAATCTGGCATTCATGCTTTGTTCTGCCTCTTGTCTTGTCTTTCTCCCACATCTATCTCACCTTCTAGACACCTGGTCTTCTCACTATATCCCACACATTTCATGCTCTTTACCTCACTAAGAGTCTAAACATGTTGTTCCCTCTACTCTGAATGACTGCCATCCCCTTTTCCACATCATGAGGATCTATACCTTCTTCACAACCCAGTTCATATCGCCCTCTCTTTGAAGCTAAATTCTTTTGTATTTCCAAAGCCATAGCACCTCGGACATAATCTAGCACAATACATAGCACATGGCATTCCTAGTAATCATGTCTATCTGTCTCGCAGACTAAGCTGTTACATGTACTGTCCTAGTACCCACAGGAATGCAGTCCGCCAGCTCTTCTTAATCTGCCTCCTCTCATGCTGGTTGTGTTGTTTCCACAATTAATCCTATCTTTCTTTGCTTCAAAGGCCTCTGTCTCCACTGCATGCAAAAGGGTCTTGCACCTCGTCTCTTCCCTTTGGCTACCATGCCCACGCAAGTCCTCCCGGTCTTCCTAATCCTCGCTCCAAGGCGTCCCCAAGTTCCTAGTTGTCTCCCAGCCAATTCCCCCCCGTTGGTTACTGTTCTGTGCAACTTCATGCCTGCATGGGGGTGAGTGCAGGGAGACTCTGTCTACATGTGCCACACCATTTCTGCTCTTCTGCAGCTGCACCATGTTATCATGGGGGTTGGGACAGAGGTCTTCCTTTTGATGCTTATTGCCTTCAGGCTTTACCTGTGAACTGAGGGGGCAGGTGCTCTCTACACCGACACCCTCCCAAACTCACCAGAAGTGTCTCCTTTCTCATCCTCTACCTTTACCACATGGCTTAGTGCAGGAATCCCCTCCCAGGCACTCGTCAGCATCAAAGCCTCAGTCACAGTCCCTCTGAACCTTGGTTTCCTACCAGTCACTTAGACTTAATGCCAGTCAGATGGGAAACTGCTCCCACTCCATAATGCATCCTTCTCCAGACTACAGTTAGAAAAGAAACTCAATGCTTAAGGGCTGGCTCCCCTGCTCTCTCAAAAATCTGTCTCCTCCAATAGGAATTCTGGTTTTTAGTATAATAATGAATACTGCAAGGTGTTTTTCTTAATCAGTTCAGAAACTCAACTTTTACATTTCTCAGGGCCAAAGCAATGAATGTTGTCATAAGCAGAAGCCAAGGGGCAACAAGAAAACTCCAGGGAAGAAAAGCATTTGCAATTCTTTCTTGTCACACTTGCCTATGCATTACGTGAAGACTTTGAAATAAACAATAAAGACATTCGTATCTTGTTTTCTAAAGTCAAATAATGAGTGAAACTAAACCAGCAGAAGTCTTGGAAATTAAATCTAGGAAGCATCATTGAAGATCAGAGTGGAAAAGACCTGGAGATCTTTGTCTAATCCCTTCCCTACAAAGGTGAGGCACTGAAACTTTGGGAAGAAGAAAACAGGTGAATTAAATGACTCACCCAAGGACACAGAAACCTACAATCTTTATTTACTTTTAGCTCCCATCTATTCAGTGCCTGCTCTGTGCTATGGTCACTTCATAGTTATTGTCTCATTTACTCCTCCAGCACCCCTGAGAATACATCTGATTAGGTTCATTTTGCAAAGGAGTGCCTGGGGATTACAGAGGTGAATTTACCTGCCTAATATCATAAAGCTACTAAGTGGAGGGCCTGTTTTCAATTCCATGATGTTTGATGCCAGAGCCCAGGCTGCTAACCTAGACCTACTGTGTGTACCAGACACTATGCTGAGGGTTAAGAGTACAAGGAAAATAAGATACAATGCTGAGTTGCTGGACCTGCTAACAATACAAGCTACTGTTAATCTGCTGCTGTAGCCTGCAGTGGCATTCCTGTTAGGTTAGGAATAAGGATTTCTCCTTTGAAATCTACTCAATAACAGCAACTCACTCATATGCAATGTTGCTTTGTGCAAAGATCACGCCTGAAGTCTATGGTTCTAACCTCAACTCTGCTACCTACTTATCAGTTGGGAGTCCTGGGTTGGTCTCTGTTCCCTATCTAAAAAAGTATTAGGGCCAGCCAAGTGGCGTGTTGGTTAAGAGCTGGCTTGGGACACCAGAAGGCCCCGGTTTGGATCCCACATATGAAGGCCAGTGACACTGCCCTCTACAGCTAAGATGCTGAACAACAGCTCAACCTGGGGCTGGGCTGCCCTGAGTCGCCCGTGACAGCATAGGCTGCAGCCCCTGTGGCAGTGAGCTGCCATGGGCTACTGTGTGTAGCCAGCAGCCAGCGTGAGTGGCCAGCAGCCGCAGTGAGCGGCCCTCCAGAAGCCGGTGACTGATCTGCCTCGCCCAGGGAAGAGCGCAATGGTGTTGCCAGCTTGGGCCAGTGAAGCGACATCCTCCACAACTAGACTGAAGAACAAAAGGACAGCAACTTGTCTGTTTCCCTTCCCCCAATTCCCCA
>NW_017731525.1:2259569-2288847 GCF_001890085.2 Hipposideros armiger | reverse complement strand
AAGAAAGAAAGAAAGAAAGAAAGAAAGAAAGAAAGAAAGAAAGAAAGAAAGAAAGAAAGAAAGAAAGAAAGAAAGAAAGAAAGAAAGAAACAACACAAAAAAAAAATTCTGATTTGGTCATCGCTTCAGTGATTACTATGCCTTTGTTAGCTGAATGACTTGTGCTGCCAAGACACATGATTGTGATCCAAAGCTACCTCAACAACGTGTTAAAAATAGCAAACCAAAAGTGAACTGTGCGCAGGCTCCCAAAGAGAAACCAGTGCTGAAGGAGTCAGACTATAAATAGAAGAAAGGAGAAGATCGAGAGAAAACAAGGTCAAAGAAACAACCAAAATTCTTTTCTTTAATACAGACTAAGATTCCTACGGCACAGTGAGAAAAATGGGTTACTTCTTACATTGTTTTACTGAAGGCTGCTGTAGTTTACTCATCCTGAAATTCTGAAAGTTTTTTTCTGTACGGCAGCATTCTCTCCTAGCAATAACAGTGTCTTTACAGAAGAAACTCAATGCTAACTGCCTTCTCCTGCTCCCCTCAAAAGTGGGACTACAGCATTGTGGAACCTCTAATTCCCAGTGTTCATAATCCCCTTTGTAAATCTGTTAAATTATCCTTTTTATGTGCAGCTGACAGAGTGGTGTGTTGTATGCCAAAATTTACCACTCTGCAGCTTTAGACAAATTTGTGTATTTAGTGTTGAATATGGGGACTTCCCTCAAACTACAGGGGGTAGAATCAAGTATTGATTAACAATGAGAGATATTCAGGGCCTCAAATGCTTTTCTTCTCCAACTCACTCCAAAATGGGGGATGGAGACTTCTAGAGTCTTCTTCCAATTCCCATGAGTTTGCAGTGACTCTGTCCTGCCTCAGACTGCCTGGCTGTCTGCCCTGGCACTGACCAGAGATTTTGTGCTCCACAGCTGCTGAAAGAATCCATGCTCACAACAACACCCCACGTTGGCTTCTCTGCCTCTGGAGCTCTGCAGCAGGCAGGAAGCCCCTAGGCACAATTACCTGTCTCAACAGGACTCAGGCTTAATTACATTAATATTTAATTTAGCTTAATAGTTGATGCTGTCCAAAGACCTGCTTTGTGGGAGACATTTAGATTCTATAAACATTCAACAAGATCTGTTCTAGATATTTTGTATATAAACCATTAAAATTAGGTCTTACAATTAAGGGGAAGGGGGCAATCCCTTAAAATTGCATATTCATTGCTCTAAGGCTCTGCCTTAAATTTGTCTTGCAGAGCCCAAAGTGTTCATAGGGTGGCTTAGAGAGTATCAATGGAGGCAAAGGAAGACCAAGTGGATGGGGTTCTGAAGCTTGATTCGACATTATGTTGTATTTGTTATGTTTTAGAGCTCTAAGAAAAATTTCATTTCAAGGAGAAAAAGAATTCCTTAGCTAAAAAGGAGAAGTGTGTGTGTGTGTGTGTGTGTGTGTGTGTGTACACATATGATGTATACATACATATGTATATATATACATGTCCTGTACATACATATTTATAAAACCATTTGTTTTAGGACAGTTTTATTTGCAGCACACTATAGCTGTAAACTTAATTCACTCTAAATGCAAACCAACTCTAGCTTAAGTAGGAGGAAAGATTTTATTGGCTATTGTATCTGGAAAGGCAAAGGATTTTCTGACTTCAGACACTGGTGAATGAAAGGTCTATATCATGAGATGGGTCTCTTTTTCTCTCTGCTTTCCTCTGTGCTGGCTTAATTCTTAGAAGGTGCTTTTCATATGGCAGCAAAATGATACCCAGGATCTCTAGATCTGCACAGCTCTTTCCATACACAATCTCAGGAGAAATAAGAACCTATCTTTTTCTGTCCCTATTGCTCTTTCAAAAAGACCCTATTTGAGAGATCCAAGATGATGAAGTAGATAAACACTGTGCTGTCATCCCTCCGTGAACACATTAAAATTACAACTAAATTATAGAACAATCAACCTGGAGAATCATCTGAAGTCTTGCTGAACAGAAATGTTATAAATAAAAATATAAAGAAGCCATGTCAAGACTGGTAGGAGGGACAGAGAGGCTAAATGGGCCCAAACCTCCCTGTGGCAGTTGAGAGACAGAAGGGATATCTCAGCCACAGAGGCTCCCCCTGCAGGAGCAAGGGACCCCAGCCCAGAATAGTGGTGCTGGGAAGAGGCGCCCCACAGCATCTGGCTGTGAAAAACAGTGGGTATTTCAACTGTTCGGGTGGACAGAAGGCTGTGGGAAACCCAGATGTCCTCTTAAACAGCTCGTACACAGACTCACTAGCTCGCAGGCACTCACCTTGGGCTCCAGCAGAGGGATGGTGACTCGGGGGCCTTGGAGACATATGGGGGGCAAACTGAGAGTGTGGCTTCAGAGGGAGGACTGGAAGACAGTCACCATTTTCCCAGCGAGTCCTGTGCAGCTGGCAGGCAGACGCCATCTTTTCTATGTTGAGCCCGCCCCACAGACCAAATTGGAATCTGATTGGCCTAGTGAGCTTTGCTGCCCCACCCTGCTGACTCAGCTGGGACCCTACCCCACCCCCCCAACTGGAGCATCACCAGAGGCGCTTTCTCTGCGAGCACCAAACCCCTCTCAAATTGCACTTTTTCTTGGAAAACTAGTGGAGTCAATGGGCCCCAGGTGGGCAATGACTGGCCTGGGTGTGCTCTGAGGCTTTTGCTGAGTCACTCCAGTCTCAGCACTGGCACGAAACCAGAGTCTACACAAAACTGTGGACCACAACTCTTCCCACTATAGTCACGCCCTGAGACTCTGCCTCACCCAACTTGCATAGTGCACTATACTTTATCAGTGGCTGAAACTTAAGGGAGCCTGAAGGTGGCATCAGGCCACTTCAGGTGTTCTGGCTTTTTGCTGAGTCATCCCAGGCCTGATACTGGTGACAGCCATCTTTGTGGTCTCTCCCATGCACCTCCAGGTTTAGCAGAGTCAGTGAACACTGCAGATTACTTTGTAGCTTCTACTAGGTAGCCCCCAGCCAGTCACAGGCAGCGCCTGGCCTAAGCCTTCACTGGACCCCCTCCCAAGAGGCCCCAGAACCAACATACTTAGAGGTTGGCTTCAGACCACAGCAGAGCACCGCCCAATTAGCCCCGCAAGTGGCACACACAAAGGGTGGTCTCAACAGGCACCGGAGCCCACTGGGGTGAATCCTGCTCCATAGAATAAGACTCCCACACAGCAGCCCATAAGCTATGAATGTGGTCAAACCCCACAGCCAGTCAGCTTGAGTGTCAATCCCACCTACTGACATGCCAATAGCAAATGAGCTCAACTATAACAGGAGAACACACACAACACATACAAGGAACACTCCTGGAGCACTCAGCTCAGGTGACCAGGGAGACTGTGCCACTGGGCCCCACAGGACACCTACTACATAACACCATCCAGCCAAGACTGGGAGACATAGCAGATCTACCTATTACATAAAAACAAACACAGAGAGGCAGCCAAAATGAGGAATCAAAGCATTATAATATGTCCCAAATTAAAGAACAGGAGAAAACTCCAGAAAAACAACTCAACAAAATGGGGGCAAGTAAACTACCAGAGACAGAGTTCAAAACAATTGTTATAAGAAGGCTCAAGGAACTTAGTGAGAACTTCAACAAAGAGATTGCAAGCATAAAAAGGGATATAGAAAACATAAAAGAGAACCAGTCAGAAATAAAGAATACCGTAACTGAAATGAAAAATGCACTAGAAGAAATCACCAGCAGACTACATGAAGTAGAGAATTGCATCAACGATTTGGAAGCCAAGGTAGTAGAAAACACCCAATCAGAACAGCAGAAAGAAAAAAGTAATAAAAAAAAACAATAAGGATAGTTTAAGAGACCTCTGAGACAACACCAAACATAATAACATTGGCATCATAGTGGTAACAGGAGGAGAAGAAAGAAAGCAAGGGATTGAGAACCTATTTGAAGAAATAATGACTAAAAACTTTCCTAACCTGGCAAAGGAAATAGACATACAAGTCCAGGAAGTGCAGAGAGTCCCAAACAGAATGAACCCAAACAGGCCCACACCAAGACACATTATAATTAAAATGACAAAGGTTAAAGACAAAGAGAGAATCCTAAAAGCAGCAAGAGAAAGGCAGCTAGTAGCTTATAAGGGAACTCCCATAAGATTGTCAGCTGATTTCTCAACAGAAACTGCAGGCCAGAAGGGATTGGCAGGAAATATTCAAAGTGATGAAAAATAAGGATCTACAACCAAGACTGCTCTACCCAGCAAGGCTATCATTTAAAATCAAAAGACAGATAAAGAGCTTCTTAGACAAGAAAAAGCTAAAGGAGTTCATTAGCACCAAACCAGTATTACAAGGAATGTTACAAGGACATTTTTAAGACAGACAAAAAAAATCAAAATTATGAATAATAAAATGGCAATAGCTACACATCTATCAACAATTACTTTCAATGTAAGTGGAATAATGCTTCACTCAAAAGACTTAGAGGGCTGGCTGAGTGTCACGTTGGTAAAGAACTGGTTTGGGATGCCAGAGGGACACGGTTCGGATCCCACATATGAGGGCCAGTGACACTGCCCTCTACAGCTAAGATGCTGAACAACAGCTCAACCTGGAGCTGGGCTGCAGTGAGTCGCAGGCGACACTGTAGGCTGCAGCCCTCTGCTGCAGTGGGTTGCCATAAGCTACCCTGTGTAACCAGCAGCCAGCATGAGCGGCTAGCAGCCGCCGTGAGCGGCCGTCCAGAGGCCGGCGACTGATCTGCCTCCCCGGGGAAGAGCGCAATGATGGTGCCAGCTTGGGCCAGTGAAGCAACGTCCTCCACAACTAGACTGAAGAACAAAAGGACAGCAACTTGTCTATACCCCTTCCCCCAATTCCCCAGCGCTGTTCCGCTCTCCCAATTCCCCAATAAAATCTTAAAAAAAAAAAAAAAGACATAGAAGGGCTGAATGGATAAGAAAACAAGACCCTTACATATGCTGCCTACAAGAGACTCACTTCAGATTGAAAGACACACACAGACTGAAAGTAAAGGGATGGTAAAAAGATATTTCATGAAAATGGAAATAAAAAAATAGAAAAAGCTAGAGTAGCAATACTTATACCAGATAAAATAGACTTTAAAACAAAGGTTATAAGAAGAGACAATGAAGGACCCAATAATCCCATTTCAGGGTATTTATCCAAAGAAACCCAAAACATTACTTTGAGGGGATGTGTGCATCCATATGTTAATTACAGTTTGTTTACAATGACCAAGATGTGGAGGCAGCCGCCTGGGTGTCTGTCAATGGAACAGCAGATAAAGAAGAGGTGGTTCATATATACAATGGGATATTGCTCAGCCATGGAAGGGAATGGGTTCTTGCCATCTGCAGTGGTATAAATGGACATGGAGGGTGTTTGTGCTGAGTGGAGGATATCTGAAAGAGAAAGACACATGCAATGTGATTTTGCTTATATGTGGAATCAAAGAACAAAATTAACAAACAAAGCAGAAACAAACTCATAGATACAGAAAACATTTTGATGGTTGCCAGATGGGAGTGGTTTTGGGGTGTGGGAGAAAGAAGGGGAAAAAATTAAGAAGTATTAATTGGTTGTTACAAATTAGTTATGGGGATGCATGTTATATAGCATAAGGGATACAGTCAATAATATTGTAATAACTATGTATGGTGTCAGATGTGTACTAGATTTGTTGGGGTGATAGTTGAGAGAGGGCTGGGGGACAGGGTAAAAAAGGTGAAGGAATTTCAAAATACAAATTAGTAGTTCAAAATAGTCATGGGGATATAAAGTAAAGCATAGGGAATATAGTCAATGATATGGTAATAACTATGTATAGTGCCAGGTGGGTACTAGACTACTCAGGGGGATCATTTCTTAAATTATATAAATGTCTCACCACTATGCTGTACACCTGAAATTCACATAAAAGAATATTGAATGTCAACTGTAACTGATAAATTTAAAAAGAGGGTAAAAGGTGAAGGGGAATCAGAGGTTCAAATTTTCAGGTATAAATCAAATAAGTCATGGGGGTGTAATGTACAGCATGGGAAATATAGTCTAATATTGTGATAGCGAGGTACAGTATCAGATGGTTGCTGGACTTATCATGGTGATCACTTCTTTAGATATACTAGTAAATGTTGAATAACTATGGTGTACCCCTGAAAAATATAATATTATACATTAGCTATACTTTTAATAAAAATATTTTTGTCAAAAAAAGACTGTATTTGACACTCTTAGGTCATGGTCCAGAAGAAGTTCTCTAACTGGTCAGCATTGTGGGTAGCAAAAGTCACTACTATTTACTATTACTACTGCAATACTACAACATGGCAAAAAAAAGTAAAGAATATGAGAAAGAGAAAAGAGAACATTTACCCACTGCATCACAGTAATATCAGACCTCAATTTGTTTCACAGTAATATTAGACCTCAGTTTTCAAAATGCCACTTGAAAGCATAGGCCTAAAACATTCTTTGTTTATTAAAGCCAAATTAGAATTCATCTAGGAAAGTGACTTGGTTATTTAAAGGGACTATGTCTTAAATATATACTTATGTATCTGTAATTTAAAGAAACAAGTAGGATTAAAAGTAAAGACTTAAAAACAGATGCACTCTGCAATCACTAATAAAATAAATAAAAACAGGCATAGCTTTTCCACTTCCTCTTTCTTGTCTCCTCCCCCTTTCCTGAACAATTCAGTCCTGAAGGCACATGCAAGGCACAGTAAGGTAGGCTTCCACACTTGGTAATGAGAAGGCCGTGCTGAACCAGAGCAAATGTCAGAGCCTGTGCAGGGTGATGAGAACACCCATGGTGGAAGGATGCCCAACACAGGATGTTGCAGCCCAAGCAGGGTGAGGTGACAGAGCCTGAGGGGGTTGATGAGGACATCCATGTTGGGAGGAGACAGCCTGGTGTGCGGAGTCAAGCCTGGGGAGGAGGGGCATCCCCATGAAGAGTGGCCCCACCTGAGCAGGGTAAGAAAAGCACTCATGAAAGGGGACGGTCCAGTGTGAGCTGACACAGGCTGGGTGGGAAGAGGAAGCATCCATGTGAGGGAAAGATGACAAAGGCAATGGGAGACGGGTTACAAATCAGTAAATACATTAAAGATAGGGAGCCAGATTCCTCGCTGACTGAGAAGGAACTTACAAATACAGAAAGGGAGAAAACTAAAATGAACCCTGTGGCATTGGGTTGGCAATGGAGGTGGTGGAGAGAACTCATGATTTTTAAGATAGATAAACAGATATATACGATAATGATAGGTGATAAATTCATAGATGGATAGATGATAGATGGATAGATAGATGGATAGATAAATAGATAGACGATAAATAGGCAAAGAAAAATATAGATGTAAATGTGTGTGTGTGTGTGTGCTGGTGTGTACATATATATACTCTCTAGCTGTGTCCACTGGGAAGGTCTGGGCGCAGCAACACTCCAGGAATAATACACACACCTAACACCTACATCTTGGCTTCAAAACATCATTCTCCACTTAAACCAGGGCTCCCTGGAGAAATGATGAATTTTAAGGGTGGGGCAGGAAAAGTAAAAGATGAATCCAAAACATCTGATGTCTGTAGGCAAGGACCTAAAATGATGGGGATATGACAAAAGGATACAGATGCCAGCCAGAAGAGGTTTCCACAGGCCAAATCTGGGACAAATTCATCATCAAAATAAATAATAATAATGGTAGTAGATTTTAATACATTAAATGAAACATGAAACCACGTGTCCATATTATTATAAATAAATGAATTGAAAGTTTGATGAGCAATGGAACACTTACATAGTCTCAAAGTATCTCTCTCAAAATGACTCATTAACCGACAAAGGAGAAATGAGTAAGTTTACAGTAGAAAAGCCTGGCAGACACCATCTATTATGAGGCTGAATTGTGTCCTTTCAAAATTCTTATGTTGAAATCCTAAGTCCCCAGTACCTCAGAATGTGACTATAATTGGAGATAAGGCCTTTAAAAAGGTGATTAAGGTAAAATGAAGTCATATGGGTGGGCTCTAATCTAATATGACTGGTGTCCTTATAAGAAGAGATTAGAACACAGGAAACAGGGTGATAATGAAGACGGCTATCGGTAAGCCAAGGAAAGAGGCCTCAAAAGAAACCAAACCTGTCAACGCCTTCATCTTGGACTTCTAGCCTGCAGTGCTATGAAAGAGTACATTTCTGTGGTTAAAGTGACCCAGCCTGTGGTATTTTGTTATCGCAGCCGCAACAGGGCAACTAATACACCACCTAAGTACTCCAAGTGAAGATCCTCAGTAATGGGACAAATCAAAAGAAAGTGCCACCTGAGGGGATGCAATAAAAAGAGCACAGCGTGTCACCTCTTATTCCTGCCAAAAATGCCTAACCTTGATCTAATCGTGAAAAAACATCAGACCCAATCCAAATTAAAGGGCATGCTGAAAAATAACCGGCCTGTAATTTTCAAAATTGTTAAGGTCATGAAAATCAAGGAAGGATTGAGGAATGATGAAAAATTTACCCATTAATTTGGCAAATGTTAATCAAGCTTACAGTATGGTGGGGAATGCATGAAACAAACAAACATATAATGTTTGGAAATAAATGCTAAGGGGGGAAAAAAAAGCAGGGTATGGGCATAGGGAGTGACAGGGGCTGCTATAGATCAGGTAGGATAGCCAGGGAACGCTTCAAAGGAAGGGATACCTGAGCAGACAAGTGAAACAGGAAGGGAGCTTCACAGATACCTAAGTGGACAATCATTCTAAGCTTAAGCAACAAGTGCCAAGCCCCTGAGGCAGGAATACTCTTGTCGGTTTCAAAAAAAGAACAAAAAGGCCAGAGTGTTAGGGGTGGTTAAGTGAGGGAAAAAATGATAGAAATCAGGCTGAGGGGGTCACCAGAGGCCAGATTGGAGGAAGGCCTTGGAGGTGGGGTAAGGATTTTGGATTTGATTCTTAGAGTGATGGGAAGCCACGGGATTGGGGTTTTTTTAAATTATTATTATTTTATTAAATTGATTGGGATGACATTGGTTAATAAAATTATACAGGTTTCAAGTATATAATTCTATAATACATCATCTGTATATTGCATTGTATGTTTGCCACCCAAAGTCAAATCTCCTTCTGTCACCATATATTTGACCCCCTTTACTCTTGTCTACCTTCGCTCCATCCCCCTTGACCTTTGTAACCACGATACTGTTGTCTGTGTCTATGAGTTTTTATTTTTCTGGCTTGTTGGTTCATTTACTTTCAATTTTATACCCTACATATGAGTGAAATCATATGGTTCTTAATTTTTTCTGCCTGACTTATTTTGCTTAGCATGATATTCTCAAGATTCATCAATGTTGTCTCAAATGGCAGTATTTCATCTTTTCTTATGGCTGAATAGTAGTATTCCATTGTATATATGTACCACATCTTCTTTATCCAATCATCTATTGAAGGACACTTCAGTTGTTTCCATGTGGTGGCCACCGTGAATAATGCTGCAATGAACATAAGGGATCTTTATGGACAAATGGTTTCACATTTTGGGGGCAGATTTCCAGAAGAGGGATCGCTGGGTCAAATGGTAATTCTGTTCTTAATTTTTTGAGGAAGCTCTATACCATTTTCCATAGTGGCTGTACCAATTTACATTCCCACCAACAGTGTATGAGGGTTTCTTTTTCTCCACTGCCTCTCCAACACTTGTTATTTGTCTTGTTGATAATAGGCATTCTAACAGGTGTGAGGTAACACTCATTGTGGTTTTGATTTGCATTTTCCTAATGAAGCTAGTGAAGTTGGGCATCTTTTCAAATATCTGTTAGCCATTTGTATGTCTTCTTAGGAAAAGTGTCTGTTCAGGTCCTCTGCCTATTTCTTAACTGGATTGTTTGTTCTTGTTGAGTTGTATGAGTTCTTCATATATTTTGGGTATTAACTCCTTATTTGAGGTGTTGCTTGCAAATATCTTCTCCCATTCGGTCAGTTGCCTTTTTGTTTTGTTAATGGCTTCTTATGATATGTATAAGCTTTTTAGTTTGTTATAGTCCCATTCATTTATTTTTGCTTTTTCCCTTGCCTTTGAGGTCAAATTCATAAAATCCTCTCTAAGACCAGGTCCGTAAGTTTAGTACCTATGTTTTCTTCATGCAGTTTATAGTTTCAGGTCTTATATTTAGGTCTTTGATTCATTTTTAGTTAATTTTGGTGTATGGTGAGAAGTAGCAGTCTAGTTTCATTCTTTTGCATATGGCTTTCCAATTTTCCCAGCACCATTTATTGAAGAGGATTTTTTTCCTCCATTGTGTGTTTTTGGCTCCTTCGTCAAAAATGACTTACCCATATAACATGTGAGTTTATTTCTGGGCTCTCAATTCTGTTCTGTGGTCTCTGCATATTTTTCTGCTAATATCATGCTGTTTTGATTATTGTTGCTTTGTAGTATAAAGTCAGGGAGTGTGATCCCTCTGGCTTTGTTCTTTTTTTCTCAGGATTGCTTTGGCTATTTGAGGTCTTTTGTGTTTCCACACAAATCCAATGATTTTTTTGTTCTATTTATTTAAAAAATATGCCATTGGGATTTTGATGGGGGATTGCATTAAATCTGTATATTTCTTTGGGTAATATGGCCATTTTAACTCTTGATTCTTCCAATCCATGAATACAAAATATCTTTCCACTTCTTTATCTTTTTAAATTTCTTTTAATAATATCTTATAGTTTTCAGTATATAGGTCCTTCACATCCTTTCTTAAGTTTGTTCCTAGGTATTTTATTCTTTTTTGTTGCAACTGCAAAAGGAATTTTTTTTTCTGAAATATTATTATTAGTATATAGGAACGCAGTGCATTTTTGTACATTGATATTGTATCCTGCAACTTTACTGTATTTGTTTACTGTTTCTAATAATTTTTTGGTGGAGTATTTAGGGTTTTCTATATAAAGAATCATGTCACCTGCAAAAAGTGACAATTTGATTTCATTTCTAATTTAGATGCCTTTTATTTCTTTCTCTTGCCTGATTGCTCTGGCTAGGACTTCAAGTAGTATGTTAAATAATAGTGGTAAGAGTGGGCATCCTTGTTTTCATCCTGATCTTAGAGAAATAGTTTTTAGCTTTTCACCATTGAGTATGATTTTAACTGAGAGTTTGTCATATATGGGCTTTATTACGTTGAAATACTTTCCTTCTATACCCATTTATTGAATGTTTCAATCATTAATGGATGTTGTATATTGTCAAGTGTTTTTTTCTGCATCTATTTATATGATCATATGATTTTTATTAATATATTTTGTTAATCTGCTGTATCACATTAATCAATTTGCATATGTTGAACCATCCTTGCACCACTGGAATGAACCCCACTTGATTATGATGTGTTATCTTTTTAATGTATTGTTGTATTAGATTTGCTAGTATTTTGTTTAGGGTTTTTGCTTCTGTATTCATCAGAATATTGGCCTGTAATTTTGTGTGTGTGTTGTCCTTACTAGTTTTTGGTGTCAGGGTAAAGTTGGCCTCATAAAATGAGTTAGGAAGTAATGCCTTTTCTTCAATTTTTTAAAAAAGAGTTTGAAAAGCATAGGTATTATATTTTCTTTGAACCTTTGGTAGAATTCACTAGTGAAGCCATCTGGTGCTGGGCTTTTACTTTGGTGGAGGTTTTGGATGATTGTTTCAATTTCCTTACTGTCGATCTGCCTATTTAGATTTTCCGGTTCTTTGTGATTCAGTCTAGGAAGGTTATATATATCTAAGAATGTGTCCATTTCTTCTAAGTTATTGAATTTGGTGGCATATTGTTTTTCATAGTACTCTTGCATGATCTTTTGTATTTCTGTGGTGCCCTTTGTAACCTCTTCTTTCATTTCTGATTTTGTTTATTTGAGTCTTTTCTCTTTTTCCTTAATATGTCTAACCAGAGGTTTGTCAATTTTACTAATCTTCTTGAAGAGCCAGATTTTCTTTGCAATTAATTTTTTCTATTGTATTTTCATTCTGTTTCATTTAATTATGCTCTAAATTTTATTATTTCCTTTTGTATTGTCATTCTCATTTTTCTCCATGTATCTTTTGATTTCTCTTTTATTTCTTCTTTGACCCAGTCATCCTTTAGTAGCATGTTGTTTAATCTCCATGTTTGTGGGTTTTCTTGCTTTTCTTTCTTTTCTTTTTGCAGTTGATTTCCAATTTCAAAGCATTGTGTTCAGAGAATATGCTTGGTATGATTTCAATCTTCTTAAATTTGCTGAGGTTAATTTTGTGCTCCAGCATATTGTCTATCCTTGAGAATATTCCATGTGCACTAGAAAAGAATGTGTATTCTGGTGTTCTGGCATGAAAGGCTCAGCTCTGTAAATGTCAATTATGTCCTTTTGGTCTAATGTGTTGTTGAAGGGTGATATTGTATTTCCTTATTGATTTTATGTTTGGATGATCTATCCATAGTTGTCAATGGGGTATTTAGGTCTCCTACTATAATTGTGTTGTTGTCAATTTCTCCTTTTACTTCTATTACTAGTTGCTTTATATATTTTGGTGCTCTCTGATTGGGTACATATATATTGATCAGTGTTATGTCCTCTTGTATTGCCACCGGAGAATTTTGAAGGTGGAAGTAACATTATTTAATTATGATTTTAAATAATCACATGATCTGCTGTTTACCAAATAAACTATTTTAGAGATAAGAACAGAGACAGGGAGATCAGTTGGAAGATTCTTACTGTAACCAATGTGAGAGCTGATGATGGCTTAGGCTCAGGTAGCAACAGTGGAAAAGGAGTAAATGGCTCCAAAAATAAAAACGGGGAACATTTCAGAGGCAAACAGTTCTCTGATAATAACCCTCTCCTATTCAGGTTTTTGTTTTGTTTTCTTTGGGTAGGGGAAGGGAGGACTTGGTACAGGTACAAGGAATCCATTCACCAGCATTTTCCCTAATTTTACCAGAGAGCATTTACTGATTCTCCACAGCTCACTCAAATGTCATCTCTCTCACACACCCTTATATTCCCAGCATTAATCACTTCTCCAGATTCCCACATCACTTTGCTCTGGGGAATTTAACAACAAAAAAAAAAGTCTTGCCACTTCGTCCTGTGGCTAGTGGTGTTTGTCTCCACTTCTGGATTCAAAGCTCCTGCAATGCAATTTCCTGTCTTGGGCAGCATAGAGCCTCAGAACTAACAGAGCTTGATTCCATATGAATTTCATAAAATATGTGTTAAATGGGTAAACAAAATCACTATTTAATAGAAGCGTTTTCCAAAGAGAAATATTAAACCAGAGATTTATTGGATGAAGCTATGGTATCTTATCATCACTCCATTGGGTAATCAAGGGATTAAGAAGTATAAATTGGTTGTTACAAAGTAGCTATGGGGATGTAGGGTATAGCATAAGGGAAAGAGTCAATAATGTTGTAATAACTATGGATGGTGTCAGATGGGGACTGCATTTGTTGGGGTGATAGATGAGAAAAGGCTAGAGGACAGGGTGAAAAAGGTGAAGGAATTAAAAAGTACAAATTGGTAGTTCAAAATAGTCATGGGGATGTCAAAATAGTAGTTCAAAATAGTCATCCCCATCCTGGACAAAATTCTGGCTCTACAGGAACAATTTCAGAAACAGCCTTACAAACAACCAGACTGAAAATTCCTTCCAGCTAGGAAATCTGGAACTCTTTCACTTGTGCCAGATTTAGCAACAACCAGACGTCAAGGCTGTCTGTATCAAAAGGTAGTTGCTATGATAAACAAGCCTAACCAAGGTCAAACCCTCAGTCGACTCAGCAATAAGCATTGTCAGGTGTGCATTCCAAAGAGCTTAGGTTCACTCTCTTCTTTCTTCCAGTCACAAAATTCAATTCCATTGATACTATACTCTAGTTCTAGAAGGAGTATACTTTTCCATAAACTCTTCCTAAAGAATGCTTAGGTATTTACTACCCCAGGCTT
The DNA here is from genome assembly GCF_001890085.2 of Hipposideros armiger. Taxonomy (NCBI): domain Eukaryota; kingdom Metazoa; phylum Chordata; class Mammalia; order Chiroptera; family Hipposideridae; genus Hipposideros; species Hipposideros armiger. The sequence continues at coordinate 2,274,841 of NW_017731525.1, read as the reverse complement.
TATGAAAAAAAATAAAGGCCACTCTGAATCCCTTGTGGTAGTTCTGTCCAAACGTGTTTTTTAATTTTTTTTCTACCTGTTTCAGAGGGATTCCCATAAGCCCAACTACTTTGTCTCTCTTGTCATTGCTGTCCCCACATTCAATACAGTAATGGACACATAGCAGGCACCAAATATATGTGTTTTGCTTTATAAAGCTAGAGAAACAGTAATTTGAAAACTTTCCCAACTTTAACCTATGATTCCTAGTTGATTTTTATAATTGGCAAGAAATTGTCTAAATTATGTGAAGAGATACAATTTTCAAAGCATCTCAAAGAAATTAAATTCACTTATTTTTTTAAAAAAATATGTATCATATTTCTCCTTGAGAGGAGACTGACTCTTCAGTCCTGCTCTTCCAGGCATCTCACTCCCTAATTACAGCAGAGAGCGCAAAGGGATCTGAAATATTTTAGTTAATCAAGATAGAGCATACATTCTATTTTCAAAGTTATCTTGGGCATCTTTTCCAGACATAGAACCAAGAGGCCAGCGTAGCCAGAATTGCTATGTGCGTCCCACCGCAGTAGGGGGTACCCATCGCAGAGATTTTTGCCTTATGAAGCACCATTAAAGGCCTTAATGGGCCCTCAGCCCAGGTTGTAACATGGGCAGTCAAAGGACTTGCCACTCACCCACAATGAGAAGAATACCATTGAGCTTGCAGCTGCTCACAACCTCCCTCATGCTGTTGTAATTGTATTTTCCACAGATGTTAAGAATTTCATAGCTTTCCCAGTGGCAGTCCATATCTTCCTGTATATCACTTTTCTTATAAAAACCCTTCAGCAGAGTATTTAATTTGCACATTAATAGTTATGATTCTAAAGAATTTTTTATCTTTACATTAAAATTATGGCTCAGAGAAACTTTTTTTTCTTAATTTAGAGTTGTTGTTTTCTAGAACTTTTATTTCTGTAAAAATGTATCCACCCTCTTTCTATAAAATAAAATAACTTGGAATGCTTTCATATACTAGAAAGATAGTTAAGACTATTCAGGCCAAAGACTGAGGGAGGCTTATCCTACAGACATAAGCAGAGCAGAGAGACCAGCCATAGGCTTTCACCTTGAGGGCATTGGCTGAACCAAACTTGAGCAGCAGTTTCCAAAATCTCAAGGGCCTAAGAAAAACAGACAAAGTTAAAGGCTGGACCAGTTAAAGTTAAAGTTAAAGGTGGAAAGTCTAACTAGAGACCCTTTCCTTGAAGGTGAGATCTCAAAAGCCTACATCCTTTAAGAAGAAAGTAGAAATCATCTATCCCTCCCAGATACCAGCCAGGTAAATTGTCTGTGTTAAACCTTAGCGCTAAGTGAAAGAAAAAAATAATTTTCCCCTACGGATTTAAAACCACTTGGCAATTAAAAGGAACAAGCTACTTATAAACACAACAGGGATTAATCTTAAGAACATTATGCAGAGAATTCAAAACCACAAGATGGCCCTCATTTGGGTTTACATATTAAATGCTCACTATTTACATGGCTCAATAAACCTCAAGTCAATACTTTGGTTTAAAGTGGTCCCAGATGGCTTTTCACTGTAGCTGTTATGGAGGCCTGCCATCCTTTCTGGAATCTAAAGTCCCTGACGGCTGGGACCCCTTTCTCAGGGCTCACCACTGGGAGGGAGCAAATCCAAAAGAATTGGGTGGCAGGCCCACAGCAGAGTATCAAAGTCAGGGGCAGCATCTCACCAAGGCTGCAAATTAGTGAAGGGGCAACAGCTGAGTATTGGAGTGTGGCGCATTGGTCTGCCATGAGGTTTTGAGTGCTGAAAAAGGAAGATCAGCAGTGCAATTTTAAAGTTGCTGGTGGTGGCAGTGGCAGCAGCACCTCACCCTGAGAAGAGGCTAATTTCCCAGAGGATGGTCAGCCATGCTGCCACCGGGGCAGAATTTGAAGTCCCAAGGACCAGTAGCCACCATCAATTTGGACTCTGAAAACCTAGGCTTCAACTTTTGGTATAGAAACATGCTTGCTTACCTTGTGCTGAGTATCAAGAGGCAATTCTTACCAACATAGAGCCAAGAAAGGGATTTGGCAATCTTTATCTAGGACAGGCACTTTTGATGTCATTAAATTCATGAGTTTTCTAGTATCTTCCCTTGCTCAAAAGGTGCTCCTGAATGTACATTTTAATATTGTATAAATTTGCTACATTGGGCAAGGGTCTGAACTCTTTAAGCTGGAAACATATTTCCTCCTGAAATTAATATTTCCATGCAATTACCATAAACCAACATTGTAATAAAAGTAAATAAATAAAAATTTAATAAATAAATAAATAAATAAATAAATAAATAAATAAATAAAATGTTCCCAGATTGATAGTGCCCTAGAGCAGAGGTAGGCAAACTATTTTGGGTGAAAGGCCAGTGTAAAAATTTTAGACTTTGTGGGCTATTCAGTCACTGTTATAACTACTCAGCTCCGCTGTTATGCTGCAAAAGCAAACACAGACCATGTATAAACAAATGAATGTGGCTGTCTCCCAACACAATTTTATTTACAAAAAAACAGGCAGAGGGCAGGTTTTAGCATGTGGGCTATAGTTTGCTAATTCCTGCTCTAAAAGCCTGAGTAAAGATAAAATTCCTTGGATGACAGATCATCATAAAAATTCTCATGAAGAAATAAGACTCCATCAATGAGAAGCCACAGGAAAAAAAAAAATGAACTCAGACCCCCTCAAAAGATGTATGATTTTGGAATTGTTGCAAAAAATACAAAATCAATAAGCATAAGATACTTCAAAACTTATTTAAGAGTAAGCACATTTTTAAATGAATCAAATACAACTCATATAAATGAGAAATATAAAAATTGAAATTAAAAACTCAATGAAGGGACATAACAGCACATTAGATAGAACTAAAGAGAGAATTAGTGAAATGGTAAAACTGAAGATTGTGTAGAAAAAAGTCTAGAGAAGCAAAGAAATGGAAAAGATAAAAATAAAAGAGATTATAAGACATGTAGAATAGATGGGAAAGTCTAATATTTGTTTAATCAGACTTCTAAAAAGATAGGAAAGAGAAAATGGAACAAAGATATTATCTAAAGAAATACCTGAGAACTTTCAAGAATTGATTAAAAAAAAACAAAAACAATCCACAGAAGAGAAGCAAACAAGTCACAAGTAAGATAAATAACAAGAAATCCACACCTAGATACATCATAGTAAAATGGTAAAATAACAAAAACAATGATCTTAAATACACTTGAAAAATATTACCTTCAAAGAAGTAATAATTAGGCTGGTAGCTGACTTCTCAATACCATATGTGGAATGACCTTTAATGTGCTTAGAGAAAAATAACTATTGATCTGAACATAAAATTCTACATCCAGCAAAAACTTTCAATAGTCAGTACAAAATAAATATACTTTCAGAGAAATAAAAATAGAATTTGCCACCAGCAGACTTTCAATATGGAAAGTGATCCCAGATAGAAGGATTGAGAAAAAAGAGGTGAGAAATAACAAAGAAAATGGTAAAAGTGTGGGTAAACATTGACTGTATAAATAATGATGACAATGATGACTATGACAATTTGTGGGATTATGCAAGTGATTAAAATGCATACTATCATATAAACTAGCAGGGGAATGAATGACTGGGATTCAAGTTCTAGGGTCCTTGTGTTATTCAGAAGAAGAGTAAGGATAGTGATCAATTTTAGGCTTTGATAAGTATGCAAGTTGAAATCTATAAGGTAACTGCAGAACAAATAAAAATAAGACCATTAACCTCCAATTTAAGCAGAGAAAATGGATAGACTAATAAATCCAACAGAGAGTAGGAAGAGATAAGTTTAAAAAAATGGAAGAAAAAGCATAAAATAAGCTAAAAATTAATCCAAATATGTTAATACACTAAATAAAAATGTTCTCATACACTGCTGATGGGTTGTGTAAAAATGGTACAACCTTTTTAGTAAGAGTTTGGCTGTTTCTGCACTAAAGCTGAAAATGCTCACACCCTACCCTGGTGCAATCCTAATTCCTCCTAAACATACCAACTAGAGAAAATCTTGAGCCTGTATACCAAAAGACCTATACAAGCGTGTTTACAGTAAAGCTAAAAAAAAAAAAAAAAGCAATTAAAATTGAACACGGCACCTTGAGCTAAGTGGCAGGGAGCTGCCCACAGGTGGCCAGATGGTGACTGGACTTGGAGATAAGCTAGCTGTGACCTCCACAGCTAGAATTGAAGGACTACAACTTGGCTGTTCCCCTTCCCCAATTCCCCAATAAAATCCTTAAAAAATTAAAAAATTAAAAATAACCCTCTGTCCATTGACTGTAAATGGAATACCAATTTGTGATTTTTCACACCTTCCAGGATACAATCATGTTCTACTTATTGGCCTGGGTAACAAGTATACAGGCATCTGTTTTCATCATTGCCCTGAAAGTGCACCTACACACTTTCACATACACTTGTATGTATGTTATAATTTCACAATAAACAAAAAGAATTGAGAATCAGAGACATAAACTGTCAAAGGCTTCAAAGCCAGTGAGTGCTAGAGCCAGTTAGAAAATGTCTTTAGGACTTCTATCTCACCATCTTAATCATTTTTCCAAAATACAACATCAAATACTACTAGCATCAATCCACTAGAAGACAATATTAAAAAACAAGAGCAAGCAGAGGTTTTGTCAAGGTCTTTACTATGACCTCTAGTTCTTAGTACTAATCCCAGATTCCAGCCTCACGCCACCTCCCATCACATCCTATTCAGTAGCAGAAAGCCATTTAGGTCAATAATACCACATTTCAGAAAAATGGCTGAGAGCTGCACTGGTCAAGAAGCAGTCCTCATGGCTATAACACATTATGTGTAGTCACGAGAAACCAGCATTCAGAAACAACAGTCTGTTATTTAAGATATCAACAGAGTGACCAATGCACAACATAGGCACTGAGGCGATAATGGCGAATCACCAAGGTGAATATGCTTTGGCAAGTCTGCTCATACAGGAAAACTTGCCTCAAGACTGTTCTTAGCACCAGCCTGTGATCCAGGACTGTTTCTCTATGCTCTGAGTATATTTATGATGTCATACATGGCTGCTCATCCAATCTCAGGATGTACCAGGATATTTCAGAAATCCTGGGAATTCCTAAAACCAAATGTCTGTAAACATCACCAGGACAGAGTTGGAATTTTTAAAAAAGGCAACCTCAAGGCTCAGTGAATGAATCTGTGTAAAGGTTAGATGAAAGGTCTTATCTAATGAGATTTTTCTACCAAATCCTGCCTAGCTTTGATATCCCATTACAATTACAGAAGACTCAGGAATGCTAAACTCTAGGCACAATATTTCTAAAGTGAGTATAAAATAATATTGGGGAAGGCAAATGCAAAAGATTCCTGGGAAGCATAAGCAAATCTAAGCAGTATTTGCTTTCTAAAAACATTTTTTCAGTAACATGGCAACTCCTCAAACAACCTGAAAACTAGTTGTGTAAGTCAAAATCCTACAAAAGTTCTGACTGAGATAGCATGAGATTTCCCAGTGAACACATGATAGCATTACTACTTTCACAATTCTCTTGGAAAGATACATTGTATCAGTATCCAAACAAAACAGCTGTTAGTCGATCTATCAGCTTTTCTGAGAGTTGGCTAATTAATAAAATGGATTTATTAATTTAAGCTATATTGAATATGAAAGTAAAAAGAAAAAGGAACTCTTCTTTCTGAGAAAACATAAATATTACAAAGAGTTACCCCAACATACATATTTGGGTTTGCCGATTTTCAGTCAAGATCACCCCCACTAGCTTTTGGGGGTGTAAAATTTACAGCAAGAAGAAAGGGAAAGGATGGGAGGTGACAACAGCGGAGTAGCTGACCTGTTACAGCGTAAACAGGGTAACCTGTTTACAAATTTTCCTTTGGAATCAAATCCATCTAGCTAGATAAGAATCTATACTGGCAGTGCTTTGCCCGGCCTTAGTCAATTAACAGATAGTCAATAGCCAATTAAGAGATAGCTGCCCAAGTTCACCTGCAAAAGAACTGAAGTCTGTGACTCTGCTCAAGGCAGAGTTCATAGGGTCAGAGTCCAGGTAAGTAGGCTTAAAAAAAACAAGAAAACAAACCAAAACCAGCCACTCATGTCCTCGTTTCCCAGATGTTCCAGTCCAATAACATCTAACTATGTCATTGAAACGAAAGCCAAGTAATCCGTGTTTGTAATAAGAATTTAAACCGCTTAAAGCAAAAAGAGGGCAGGTAGAGGTGAGGGGAAATAATGAAAAACACATTTAGAAATATAGAATTTATTTATATTCCCATAAAACAGTTTCACATTCTATACATGGTTACCAGAAGAGATATAACACTCTCAGAGTTTAAGATGGCATTATATTGCTATCAAACATTGTTTATGCTATGTGAGTCGGGAAACACCCATTTTCCCCTTTAAAAAATTTAAGGCTCAGTTTCCAAAAGGTGATTTTTACCACTTATTTTTCTGTTTAAGAAACGGGGAAAGTTCTAAAAGAAACTACAAAGCAGTGGAGGGTAAGGGGCAGCGCCATACACTTCACTCATTCATACTTCCGATAAATATAATCAATGTGATTTTTGTGTTGTTGTAAAAGGCTCCTCCTATTTGAAATGGGTTTGGTTACAGTAGATGGGAGAGGCACTAGGTACAGATCTTTAGCACACAAACAAGGAAAACTAAAAACCGTATCACCAGTTGCTGGCTAAATGTATTTATTCGCAACTTGCCTACATATAAATAAATGCACTCACACAGGAACTTGGACTCACTTCTTTGGTAAAGCTCACCAAATGGTATTTCTCTCCTAACACGCTAGTAAAAAACATTAACATTTCCTTTCAGCTTTCAGATCAGATGGCCACAGAGTTATCCCTTCTCCTAAATACTGTCCTCCATTTTTCTTTTCAACAAAGCAGGAGAACATAACCACCCATGATGATAACAGAGGTGTAATCCCACTGTTTAAGTGACTGCAGGGAGTGGGAGGGAAGGGCATGAGAAAGCTAATCATGAAAAAAAAAGTTTGGGGTATTTTTTGAGAATTACCATATCAACGAGTTCCAAACACAAAGAGTTCCAAAGTGGTTTAGAAGCATTTTCTCTTACACAAATATATCAATCAACATTCAATCAACAGTGACAATCTTTTACAAAAGGCAGAATCTGTTTAAACTCAGTCAACTACCTTACAATTCAGGAGGCTAATGCTATCACAACAACAATAGGGTATCCATGGGTTCTGCCTCTGGCATAAAGAGGTAGAAACCATCATCCTGTAGAAAAGATTAACAATAAAAAACAAACAATAAAACAAAACAACAGCCCCCCTCAAAAAAAAAACTACACACACACACACACACACACACACACACACACACTCCATTTCTAAGGGAAACCAAGTTGTATGTCCAGGGTGACAATCAGTCTGATTCCGAGCTGAGAGATCCATTGCCCACAATCATCTTGCTGTAGTTCTTCTGCTGCTCTTCCTTAAAAGTGTCCTTTACCTTTGCTCTCTTCAGCCCGCCATCCCTGGGAATAGAAAAGCAAATAAATAAAAGATGCTTCCAGCAATGATTTAAAAGGGCTACCTATGAATACATGCTGCATGGTGCCATGACACTTAAGCAGCTGGTCAGCAATGGGGCAAAGAACACTGGAATTCGGAAGCAGAATGACCCAGATGCCAGTCTCTGTTCTACCACTTCCCAGAGGTGTGTGTTACTTTGAAGAAGGAAACATCGCTTTGAGGCTTGGTTAAAATAAAGAATAATATTTCCACTCTGTTTCTTTTTAGAAGTTAGAGCTTCTATTGGGGGTGCCAAAAAATGTATACAAGTGGGCACTTTGGTCAACATTGCTCAAGTAGTAGCTCACCATAATCAGAGGTGTCTGGACACTGATGGTGACCACTTTGAGCACCTCTTGTAATTGCAGAAGTCAAACGTGACATGTATTCATCTTTTGTTATCAGTATATATTGAATATTACAATTTTAATAGTTTTTTCCTTTCTTAAAATATGTATACATTTTTTTTTTGAAGATTTTATTGGGGAATCGGGGGAAGGGGAACAGACAAGTTGCTGTCCTTTTGTTCTTCAGTCTAGCTGTGGAGGACGTTGCTTCACTGGCCTACGTTGGCACCATCATTGCGCTCTTCCTGGGCGAGGCAGATCAGTCACCGGCCTCTGGACAGCCGCTCACTGCGGCTGCTGGCCGCTCACGACGGCTGCTAGCCGCTCACGCTGGCTGCCGGCTACACATGGTAGCCCATGGCAACCCACTGCAGCAGGGGCTGCAGCCTATGCTGTCGCTGGCGACCCACGGCAGCCCAGCTTCAGGTTGAGCTGTTGTTCAGCATCTTAGCTGCAGAGGGCAGTGTCACTGGCCCTCCTATGTGGGATCCAAACCAGGGCCCTCTGGCATCCCAAGCCCGTTCTTAACCAACGCACCACTCGGCCGGCCTAAAATGTGTATACATTTTTTTGGCACCCTCGCTATATTCAATATGTAGACTCTATATTAAAACTAGGATTGTCTCCCTATCTTTTTCCCCAAGGAAAACAATAATTGGGGTTTTTTTCCATCAATCTGACCTATGTCTTACCAGAAAACCATACAGACAATTTAAAATATACACACAAGAAATGGTGAAGGCACTGTATATGTGTGGGTAAATTCCTTAAAGATAAATGGATTAATCATTATTCAAATCTAATCCAATGTATAACAAGTTGCATTTTCATCCACAGCACTATATTTCAAGTACTTATAACTTTCTGTATTCCAAAACTGACTCAGAATAAAACAAACAACAAAATAATAATCAGTTGCATTCAATCAGCAACTAGTGCCTATGTAAGCAGTGTTCCTTAATTCAGAGTTCGTGAATCTTTAAACTCTCTCCAGGGTGGTACAGAGACCTGCCTGAGTTATAAGGACTCTGTGTGTGCCTCTGCTTTGGAGAACTCAAAGAAACAACCAACTGGTAGAGCTGGGAGGAGACTGGACTATTAGGGGTCCCTCTGTCTCCTAATCAAATATTTTCAATTTTAACTCGCAGGAGAGCATGGACTGAGAACTTGCTTACTTTATACTATACCTGTTTAATTTTAACCCAGTTAAGCATGAATGTTTACCAAGTACCCTCTGATGATGATGAATAAATCACAGGTTAGCCAGTGAACTCAATGCCATGAAAACAGAACTTGACCTACAAACAGACACCTGTCAGAGCCCACTGCAATGTTCTGGCCTCTAGAGTCAAATCTAAGATACAGTCCACCAGCTAGTCCTCAACTTAAAAACAAATAGTGGACCACAAATTTTCCAGAAGGTCAGTTATAGAAAATTTCCATGAAACAAGATTATAAAGTGTCATCAGCTCCCCATAAGTGTCCACAAAAGCTCCTTTTATCCAAATAGTTAGCCTCTAACTATTAATAGCATTTAAGTGAATTCTGAATAGTAAGAACTAAGGTAGGGAAGGAGAGACTGAAGAAAGGCTATTCTTCCTTTCCTGAAGTCCAGGCCAAAACTGGAAAGAAAATGAAGTTAGCAACATTTGCCCTCAAATATTCTGATGTGATTTTTATATGCAATTGTCCTTCTCAAGCATCCAGTAAACCTCACACTGCTCTCAGCACCCCAACTGTGACTTGCCACCCCTAAAGACTTCAAAATTGCACCTATTTCCCCTTTGCAATTGCAGATCTTAGTTCTTAAGGCAGGGAGCAGCCATATTTATAAGCCAGTTTAAGATGATACAATTAAGTTCTTATTTAATCTAGGAGGAAACTGATCCAGACATGTTAATTCAGACTCAGTGGGTGAATGACAAATACATCTGGAAAGGAAATAAGTATATTTTCTTTTTAAAGAGGCCAGGTAACTAAAAGTAACCTTTTATTATAAGAATGCATGTAGTCTGATAAAAACAAATTGAAAAATTCTGAGGATCATTTCTGAAAGATTCCATTTAAGCCAATCTGATTAGGAGTCTGTCCTGTAGCTGACTCCTCTTGGCTGTTTTCATCACTCAAGGCTTTCTTCCTTTCCTTAGTGTCTGAGGCTACTGAGCCAAAGCTCCAAGCTTTTCATAATGGCTTCAAGGCAGGAGCAGGGCTGGGTTACCAGGTAAGAGGAAAGGAATAAGAAATAGAAAACAATGAACAAGAAAGAAGAAGCCAGTTATACAAAGACTATGGACCACTAGGGCATTTGTAAACTAAAGTTTTGGGCAGCCTGTCATTTCATGATGTTATGATGTTTGTAATTTAGTTTCACATATTCCGACTTAGCTAGTGTAATACAAATGTTAGCCTTAACCTATCTTAACCCTAGTCTTGACCTTAGGGTCAGTCAGTTGCCCTAAATCAAGAACTCGTACTCAGGGGTGGTCAGCCAGGCAATTAATCAGAAGGCCACCATCAGACTTCAGCTATTTTTATCTCCCATCAACCTCCCAAGCTTTGTTAATTAGCATAATAAATTTTAGAAATGCATTTTCACTGTAGAAATTAGTGGCTTATTAATCAGCATAATGGATGCCAGAAACAGGCTTTCCTGGGTGAAATTATTTGTATTCAAGATATGCAAATGAATAAAATATTTTAGAGACATTCCCCACCCTTGCATAAAAGAGGATAAGAATCCAGGTAGCCCTACTTCCAGAGGCTTACCCCTTAAACCAGCGGTTCTCAACCTGTGGGTCGCAACCCCTTTGGGGGTCGAACGACCCTTTCACAGGGGTCGCCTAAGACCATCGGAAAACAAAAAGATATTTACATTACAATTCATAACAGTAGCAAAATTACAGTTATAGAGTAGCAATGAAAATACTTTTATGGTTGGGGGGTCACCACAACATGAGGAACTGTATTAAGGGATCATGGCATTAGGAAGGTTGAGAACTGCTGCCCTAAATAGTCCTGGGTTCCTCTGCAGGTTCAGAAATTCCCAGTTGCCCGGCTGGCAGCCTCACTCAGCCAAATCCTGCTCTAGAACATTGCTACAATTGCTTCCGATAAACTTCTCATATAAAATGTTTTCAAAATATCAAAAAAGATAGTAGGGACTTTACTAAATTTATAGGACTCGAAATATAGACTGTTTTGTACCAGCTTGCTAGTTATAATGTCTGAGTATGTCAGAATTTAATCTCCCATTATAATGTAGGTATAGCTAACTCGCTTTGATGCAGACTAAATGTTTGTTGCCCCCCACAAAATTCATGTATTGAAGCCCTAACTCCCAATATGATGGTATTTGGAGGTGAGACCTTTGGCCAGTAATCAGGTTAAGATAAGATTATGGTGGCCCTCATGATTGCATTACTGTTCCCATAAGAAGAGGCATCAGAGAAGTAGCAGTGGTACATCCAGCTTTCCATCTACGCTCTTAAAGACATAGAGATGCGTCTTGTTTTAATTCCTCCCTGCTAGCCATTTGCTGAACATACTGGGTAGAGCTGGAGCAGCCATCTCGGAACATGACGTAGAAGCACATCCAGGATGGTAGAACAACCCAGAATGAGCTATTATGCCAACCTGGACTGCCTATGTTTAAATGACAAGGATAAACATCTATCTTATTTAAGCCATTGTTATGTTGTATAAACCCTATCACTGTCAGCTAACCCTCCAGCTAACTAGCATAATAAGTCACATTACTAAAAGTTTTTTTTAATTAAAAAAAATTGATAGTACTTCTGAAAAATTCCTTACCAGGGAAGCTCAGTCAATCCGCCTTGTCTAGCAATAGCGGACTTAACCCTATTAGCAAATTGGACCGCATCTTCTCCTTCCTGGAAAAAAATTACAAGTACATCTTAGAGATACAGTCTTCAAATAATGCCTTAGAATGTCTCATAATCATTTAGATATGTTTTAAAATACAAAATTTACATTTTAGCTCAAATAAAAGGTGTGATCAAAAACTACAGTGAATGTTCAAATTTTAAAAATGTATTACAGTAAAAGACACATTGCCATTAATTACCCTCAAAATACTCCCCTTTGCTTCAAACACACTTATCCCATCATTTTCGCCACTTTCTGAAGCCGTTCTGAAGTCCTCTTTCATGAGTGGCTTTAGTTGCTCTGTCGTGGCTGCCTCAATATCCTGAATCAATTCAAAACCTTTACTTTTCATGGTCACTTTGACTTTGGGGAAGAGCCAGAAGTCGCATGGTGCCTGATTCCATGAATAAGGTGGATGAGGACCTGCTGTAATGTTTTTATTTGACAGAAATTGCCATACCAGAAGTGATGTGTGACACAGATCAAAAACTATGGTGAATGCTGTTGCTGAGTGCTATGCAACGGAAAGGCAGGGATCTTCAAAACGGGAAGTGGCGCATCAAACTTTAGTAACAGTGCGTGACAAGTTTCAACTTGTTCGGTGCAGTCAGTCAGGTGTGATCAACAGTTGAGAGAAGGTGTGTTTTAAAGTGTGCAGTAAACCATCCTCCATCATGACAATGTTCTGTGTCACACGTCGCTTCTGGTATATGGCAATTTCTGTAAAATAAAATATTACAGTGTGTCCTCATCCACCTTATTTACCAGATTGGGCACCATGCAACTTCTGGCTCTTCCCCAAAGTCAAAATGATTCAGGACATTAAGGTAGCCACAACAGCGCAACTAAAGACATTCATGAAAGAGGACTTCCAAAACTGCTTCAGAAAGTGGCAAAAATGATGGGATAAGTGTGTTTGAAATGGGAAGGAGTATTTTGAGGGGGATTAATGGCAATGTGTCTTTTACTGTAATAAATTTTTTAATTTAAATATTCACCATATTGTCTGATCACAAATCGTATGTTCTATTCTCAATCATAGCAAATATAGTTTTATCAATAAAATGTACTGCTGTATTAATTTTTTTACATGTGTATAATAAGTATATTATTATACTCTTTCTATAGTCTTAGCCAAGATACAACATTCCATAGTATCTACGGGTTCAATAAACCAACAGCAATCGTAAACACTATTATGGAAAAGAGCCTCCAAATATAAATTGGCCTGATTGGAAGAGAAGTACATTTTTAAAAATTGACTCATTTGCTGAGAAAGCAGAATGGAAGCCCAGCTCTAGCTGATGTGAGGAAGAGAGACACCCAGGTTTTCAGGTAAAGGTTTTCTCACCTTCATCTGATTAGATATAACACCATTACATTAGATATAAAGACAGCTGTTATCTATGGCATACCTCTCTGGTCATGGGAGGCATGTACCATACGTCACAGACAATGGCCCAGCTGGTCATCATTCGAAGCAGGTAGCTCACCATGTTGTATTTACTACTGTTCCAAAATGCATCACCAAACTGAGGGTTATACTTTGGAAAAAGAAAAGAAAGTACATCTCAGTTACGAATTAAGTGGTGTTTTTATCTAAGTCAATGTTCTCAAGGTGGCAGTCCAAACATCTCTATGAGACCCCCCCAAAAAAGAGAAGCTTCTTGGCTTGAATGATCAAAACAGTAAACTGGCCCAGCATCCTTCTCTGATGAGAGCTCCAGAGCATTGCAACAAGAGGGTGATTTACATGACTCTTAAATGTCTGCCTCCCTACTTAACTGGAAGGTGAGTGAAAATGGGAACAGAATCTGTTTTGCCAATCACTGTGTCATCAATACTCAGGCATTGGCCTGGCACATAGTCCCCTAGTACATATCTATATATATCTATATATCTAGATCTATATATCTCTCTCTATATATATATATAGATAGATAGATAGATAGATAGATAGATATAGAGATATATAGATCTAGATAGATATAGATATATATATATCTCAATGGAGAGAGAATAATCAAGCAAACTGGGCAAAATGTAAACAATTGGGGAATCAGAGTAAAGAGTATACAAGTGCTCCTTATTCTTGCAAAATTTTAATTTGAAAGTATATCGAAATAAAGTTACCAAATAAAAGTCCTTTTTATATTGGGGACAGGTGGGATCTCTTTTACCTTAATTGCAACTGGATGTATGGTTCCTCCAATTTCAAAGCTTCCTTTTTTAAACATCATGACTGATGTATTATTGATGCAAGTTCCTACAGGGAAATGAGAATGGGGTGGTGAATATTTTTTAAAAGAGTCATTTTTTTAAAACAAATTTTTCAAGGGATTATTTTGAAATAAAATAATTTAAATTATTCAAATCATATCAAAATTACAGACATTTTATTACCATTTCACAAATCAATTCTTGCTTAGGTAGTAATTCGACAGTTCTAAACAGGTTTAGTAACAAACTTTTACTTTACTATTGAATACTATCAAGATACAATTTCTTCACAATAGTGACAATTTCAACAAACTTAAAATAAGGACCTTGAAAAGGTGATGGACAATACCTTTTGAAGTTCATTACCCAGAAATAAATTTTAAGACCAAATCTCAAAAGAAGCAAGGAATTACTAGCTCAGAAAAGGCCATCATATTCCTATAGGACAGCAGAGATCTGGACTGAAAGTGCCAATTCTAGAACAATCCAATTCCTCATATACTTTTGGTACTTACTGTTATCAACTATAGCTTGGTAGGCAGTCCCCCGCTTACCTTCAGGAAAGATTAATATGGGTAATTTTTTCTTATCAGCAATGTGTTCTCTCAGTCTGTAAAGAAAAATAAAGGATCAAAATGCTACCTCTAAAAAGAGAGAGAGATAGGAATCCTCTTTGGTATTCTTTTCACTCTACTAGCACAAATGTAATGGTAAGGCAATAAAGAGAAAAGCAATATGATATAAGTAAAGGAAATAAACTCAAGGTGGTTCCTTTCTAAAAAAGTGTAAGGCTCTCTGCACTATTTCAATTTTTCTCATCTCAAAGTGAGTGATTTTCACAGCCTCGTGACTACCCTTTAAAAGAATGCTAAGCAGTCATGTGAGCTCTGGAGCCCCCATGTCATGAGGTCTGTGCTCTTACCCCTGTACTTACATTTTTCTCATTTGAAAAATGGGGATATTGATTGCTGGGCCTGTCTGCCTTACAGCCATTAAGTACAGAAGACTTCTTAAATGGGTCAGGCTGAACTTTCCTATAAAATAGGCACCATAAAGCTGAGAATAACCAAAGTTCTTTCAGGCTTACCGTATTTGCCGGCGTATAAGACGACTGGGCGTATAAGACGACCCCCTAACATTTCCACTCAAAATACAGAGTTTGTTATATACTCGCCGTATAA